>NC_064435.1:19039866-19277366 GCF_023343835.1 Lagopus muta
TTCCAGCAATAATAATGCAGGTCTGACATGGCTGACTTAGAAGTCATTGAAATGAAATGGAGATGAAATACTCATATGAGTATTGATTGTATTACCTGCGGATGTAAGTAGATTTTGAAATGTTCTACTGCTCCGCAGAAATAAACTATCAAGCACTGTCTTTTGTCTAGCAAGAATACTTCCCCTTCTTTGTTCTGACCACAAAATTTTAGTAGATGACTTTCTTACGCAGCTTTTACAGATACATGTTTTATATGTCGTATTTAATTTTTAGGTGATTGGGTTTCTTCTGGCTGGATCAATAATTTTTAACTGGTGAATTAATTATCAATCAGATGATGTGAAAAATATTAATAAAGAGCTGAAAAAATCAGACTATGTTATTTCCTTTACAGTAAATGCGTTTTTTTTAAATTTAATGATAATACAATTGAAAAATTGCAACGATACATGTACATAGCTTGTAGACATTCAGAGAAAATACACTTGCTAAAATTTCCCCTCTGCTCCTTCTGATGCTCTGCTCTGTGACTCTGAATGTCACACCTGGTTCTCATGAACTGTTAGTTTTCAGCCTAATTCTAACTCAGAAATTTAGTTTGAGACACCAGCCCTTTGCCCTACTCCAGACACCTAAAGATGGTGCTCTCAACACAAAAGCTTTAAAGCTTCAGTGAGATGAAATTTCACTTCAGAATTACTTTTGATGGCTCTAAAGAATGTGGACTGTTTCTATGCGTGTTGAAATATTTTTATTTGACCCATAAACAGTACAGAAAGATCACATCACTACAGCAGCCAGGCAGTCATTTAACAGCTGGCGTTAAAAATGCTGCACTTCCCCCTTGATATATAAACTGATCTTGGCTTCTTCTGAACACACTACAGGCTTTTTCCTTTGTGACGCAAATCCTGGGAAAAAAATGCTATGAAAATTTATGATCTAGCACTGATCAACAGAAAGACGAAATAATAATTCATCCACTCCTTTAATGCTCCGATGCTATCCTACTGCCTACGTCCAATATTCTTAATAAGTATCCCATTTCTTAACACTGGTGAATTGTACCTCTGCAATGGTTTCTCTGAAAGTAATGCCTCCTATTTTATTACCTTGGCCCACGATGTCAGAGGCAGATGTTGGTGTTACGGCAGTAGAGGCTGAACCTTCCCACTGATATTCTGTTATGTGTTGATGTCATGTGACAGATGGCAGCAAAGGGGCAGTCTGACATGGAAGTGCTTACGGAGCAAAGTTGTGTCACTGAATTCCTCCATGTGGAAAAAATGACGCCCATTGACATTCACTGATATTTGCTGAACGTTGATGGAGACCAAAGTGGAAGTGAGCACAGTGAGGTGGTGGGTGGTGTGTTTCAGCAGTGGTGACAGTGACATGAGAGACAAGTAATATTCAGAATGGCCATGCAGAATTTTACGAAGCAGCATGCAGGCTCTTAATCACCAGTGAGAATGCATACCGAATGGCGGTGATTATGCTGAAAAACAATGTTATGTGGCTACAAATTTGCCCAATCAAATATTGTTATTGTGCTTTTCATATCTGCTGTAGTTTCCATAGAAACAAATTGGAGGCATTACTTTTGGAGCAACCAACATACATATTACTGTTCTCCTGTAAACGGACTGGGAAATACTTCATAATACTAGTACTTCCTGGTATTGAAATGCACCCTGCTTCTCATGATGAGAAAGAAAATCTTATCAAAATGTTACAGATGTTCTTCAAATGATTTAATAAATACAAGAATATCTTCTAAGCAAATGAGGCAAATATGTCATTCGAATTCTCACAGCCTTGATAATTAAAAGCAAGACCACCAGCTGTCTTCTTTTATTTTTTAAAAGCACAACTTGATCTGCACAAGGAATGCAACCTCCTTCAATAATGTTTTCCTTCATAAAGTTAAGAACCTACCTGTTGATCCTGAGGCAAATGCCAGTAGTGGTCCAATATTCATCAAAAACTTTAATTAATTCTGCTTCCCTTTGGGTATCTTACATTCACCACGGTGGGGGGAAAAAAGAAAAAAAAAAACCAAGACACAAAACACACCCAACCTCTGGTCATTAATATCACTCAAAGACTATGACTATACTTAGCCTGGAAGACCTGGAGTTTCACATACTTTTCTAATTTTTTTTTAGCATCATTTAATTAGCACATGGGGACTGGGATTTGTCTCAGTATGTCACCACTGCCACTTTACTTTATAATTTAAATAAGTTAACCTCCCTCTAGCACCTCCCTTTTACTTTTGTATGGCTTCATTGTTTTCAGAGGAGGCTGAATGTTACGAAATGAATGAAAAGTCATACCCAAGTGGAATTACACTTATGCATACAACAATTCATATTGAAAGTTAAGCAAGACGGCATCCAAGCCAAAATTACTTCCTAAAATGTTAGAATATATTTACTGCATATCCTAAATTGCAATTAAAAGAAAAAAGAGAGAGATGCGCTAAGGTTTATGGTACAAGCCAATATTTACAGAGAAGTGGGCCATTCCCTTCTGTGCTCCTTCTACTTTGTGTGATTTTGTGCAAACTGTGTTGGGTCAGATTTTCAGATAGCAGACCCATCCATACCTGCTGAATTTCCACACAGGTGCAGGTTTCCACCTGTGGACATTCCTTACAGCCAGGCTGCTAGAAACACATGAGAGGTCTGTCATAAGCATATCTGACTGTATAGGGTTAAAATGCCTACACTATTCTCATCCTTAGTTTTTCTGGATCTCAGTCCTTCAACTGTAAAATCACATAGTATACTCTACATTACACAGGGTTGCTGTGAAATTGGATACCTCGGAAACACTGAGGTACAGAGATGTTAGAGTGACCAAAGCCACATGAGACAGAATGCAGTGCAAACTCGAAAGGGTGCTTGATGCACCTTATTGCAGCACTGGGCCTGGAAAATAAGAATGAACTGTGCTGTTTATATTACACAATCTTCCTTAAGTGAGTGGATTTTCCAGGAATGTAAATCAACAGAGCATTTGGCTGGAAAAGTACTAAAAATCCCAGAGGTGTCAGTATGAAAACTTACGGACAGGAAGCACAAGGGGTTAGTCCTCAATCTGTGAGATTCTTTTTCTAGCTATGAGCACATGTAGTCTGCAGTTCTTCCAGTCCTCGTCCTGTCCTTCAGGGCTCATCGTTTGCTAACCATGTTATCTGAGGACATGACCTTTCCTAGCATTAGGCAGGAAAAAAAAGGCCTCAATGACAGTTTACACTTGTACTACTAGCCCCTGTGTTCTCTGACACTGTCAGTATAGTCAACCTTGGAAAAGAGACATGTGAATGAAGGAAAACATTGTCTTTTTGGTTCTATGGATATTTTTGAGTAGTGGTACAGACTTGGACAATAAAAGATCATAGAATCATAGAGTGGCCTGGGTTGAAAAGGATCACAATGATCATCTAGTTTAAAACCTCCTGCGATGGGCCGGGTCACCAACCACCAGACCAGCTGCCCAGAGTTACATCCAGCCTAGCCTTGAATGCCTCTAGGGATGGGGCATCCACAACCTCCTTGGGCAACCTGTCCCAGTGTTTCACCACCCTCTGAGTGAAAAACTTCCTCCTAGTATCTAACCTAAACCTCCCCTGTCTCAGTTTAAAACCATTCCCCTTTGTCCTATCACTATCCACCCTTGTAAACAGCCATTCCCCCTACTGTTTATATGCCCCCTTCAAGTATTGGAAGGCCACAATGAGGTCTCACCAGAGCCTTCTCTTTTCCAAGATCTAACACTACTGACGTTTTACCCAACTAGCCATATTTTTGCATTTTAAAACTCTAAATGAACACTGAATAATTGGCAATGTTTTAAAAACTGGACTTCCGGTCCTGAAAATGTCCTTGCATAGTGTGGGAAGAACATAGCTAACAAGTTTATGTGCGATCCATTTGAGATGCTAAGAGTCACGACACGTGGAAGGCTGCTCTGAGAAAGCAGTTAGTGTCCTATGGAAGGAAAGAGAAGAGTTCTCTAAGCTCTGGGCTTTACATATGAATCTGATTCATGTGTTATATAGAATGGCTTGGGTTGAAAGAGATCATCTAGTTCCACCCCAAGTTCTGTGGGCAGATTTGCCAACCACTAAATCAGACACTACAGAACTGCTTTATCTGCCTAACATACAAATTGTTTAATTGCATTCTCTACGTAAAGAGAAACGGAACCTGACATTGTCTGCTCTTGAAAATCTGTGTCTCAGACTCTTACTGGCAGGCTTCAAAATTTACCTTCATGTTTTCATAGATGCCCAGGGCTTGGGAGGAAACAAATGCCGTGCCTTGGCTCCTTTCTGACACTATTCCCTTTTCAGTTATGGAGGTAGGCCTTAGCCATGACAAATGTATTATTCCTCATTCACAGCTATTTGCAGTTTACTCACACAGTAATTTTTGGCTTGTAGCACTGCTGAATGTTCAATTCCCTCTGTTTAAAAAACGGAGGCAGTAAGTGCCCTGTTAACTGTTATAATGTGATTGCCCATCTCCACAGCACATGGAAGGCCAACGTCAAAGGCAATTCAGAACTTGCACGACTCTGTCCTTTTGTGTAGCCACCAAGCCCAAAAATACAGACAGAAATAAAAGCTGGAATGATGACTGATTCAAAGTGCTATTTAAAATTGAGCCATCCACTCCTCCGATAAAACAATTTCTACTATTTTTTTTTTCCTGAAGTGTAGCTACAACAAGGCTGCAGGTCAAGTACAACACAGCTTTGATCATCGGTTTTATTAGCTTGCTGTTGCAGCCATCCCCTGCTTGAAGCACTAAGGGATGAGAAGATGCACAGTCTGTGCTTCCACTGCACAAACAGTCATGGCAGCCTTCCTATGTTACATACACATCTACCTGTACCATAGATGACAGCAGTGCATCTGACAGGCAGCAGCTACATTGTGTCTGATTGCTCAAAAATAAGAAGAGGGAGAAGAGAGAGTGGCACAAATCAGCATGATCCTCAGGGCAGAAGCGAGGAAATCCAGAAACTCCTTATTGCCTGAGTTACTTGTTCTGTACCAGTCAACTATTTTCACTATTCATATAAAATGCCATGGAATTGCAGATAATGTTTTAAAGTTTTAGGCTTTCCAATTTAAAAGCAGTGGCTGGAAGAGGTCAGTGAGATTCACTGATTTCTGGAAACTATGAAACACTTATTCAAACAAGACCCATAGTTCAAACCTGAAATGTTTAATAGTTTTTATTTCCTCTTGTGTTCAAAGAAAACACAACTGGCTCATGGGGAAAATGTTTCATTTTTCCTAAATTACAGTAGCTTATTGTTGACATAAAGTATTTTGTTGTAATAACTTTTAAACTGTCATCACTAAAGCTATAATATATTTTTAACAACATTCACAGCCCCCAGAAGTATGAGCTTGCTATTAGAGATTTTGACAAAATAAATTATGCATTTTTTAAATAACTTCACTGTACTGTAAAGAATGATGACTTTATTTTCTCAAGAAGTCACGTACTTTAGGGACTTTGCTATGTGCCACAAGGCACAGCAAGACCTCAACTTCAATGCTTGCCTGGAAAACAGAGAGCCATAGACTCCTTCTGCTGTATGGATGGCACAACACAGAGGCAGTTCTGTAACTTTGTGTTTTAGTGGCCTGCCCTGGAGTGAAGGCTTTCCAAAGCCAGCAATGGTTGGAGGCCTGCTTCCACCAAAGGAGCACTCTGAGCTTCTTACTGTAGTTTTCTAGACTTGATCTAATAGCACTTCTGGAAACAAAAGTCTGATGCCCAAGTATTTTACCACTTTAAAAAAATTCTGATCTCCCATCTCTAATTTCCTGGTGATGTAACTATCATTTCCTTTCTTCATTTGGAGCAAAAAAAAGATCATGTTCTAGATGTTTGGCTCCTTTTGAGCCAAAATTTGTTCTAAAATAAAATGGTACCGCTGTCAAGTAAACCCCTGGAGTTCATGAACATATGTAAAAATGTCATTCAGGCTGGTGAGGTGAACTGTGCAAGTCAGGGTTGGGAAAGCCTGTCTTTGTTTACTGATACCTTTCATGCTGCATGTAAGATAGTTTTCAGTCAATGACTATTTTGTCTAAAAGTCAAAATCTTAGCAAATGAAACACACAAAAAGAATACTTGCACCCTAATCCTCCCTATTTGTGTAAGCACTATGATAGTGCCTTTCACCACACGAATACACACTGCTTCTCAGATGAGGAAATATCTTGAGTGTCTTTCATATACTCAAGAAAACGGCTTTTTATTTAAAGTGCTTATTAAACAACTGACCATCTCTCTCATTCATTACAGGTATTATGCTGTCTTCCGTGTGCCTCTGCAACCACGAGTGTTCTTAATTTACTCTGGTTTCAGGAAGATCTGTGGATGCTGAGTGATTTGGCTAAATCCTAGACATATTAACAGAACAGTGAAAGAGTTACAGACATACTTTAAAAATAGGACCCAAAATTAAATAACACTATAAAACATTTTTTGAGACTTTTCCTTTAAGATAGTCTCAAAAGTAATGCATGGACACAGGAGTGCCATGTTACTGTATTTGTGACTTTGGCTTGTGATTACAGCTTTTACTCAACCGAGAAATATTAAAATTCTCTTAAAATTTCTCCTTAATGGAAACATTACAATGAAATACGAGCATTTTTTTGAAACCTCCAGGGTTCTCCTAAAATGACTGACTTAAATCACGTGGATCCACTCGCAAGTCCAACATTTGCACAAAAATGAGTGCTGATCCCAGCACTGCTGCTCACTGCCTGCAACGCCACAAGGAGCAGCCGAGCTCCGTTGTTCTTCCAGATGTTCTCTGAACCACACTTGTAAACATTTATTCGTCAATCGTGAAATCACAGCAAGTTTATGCTAGAGTGGGCCTTAAATACCTGATTAATTCTAGAAATTACCAAAATAAATACAGGCTAAGTCTTTGCTCATTGAATAAGGATAAAGTAACTTCAAAATCCACTGCCACTGGTTGCCATGCAACCTGCTATAGTATTATGGCAGAAATAAGCTGTGCTTGAATTTTCAGTGCCCTCTCGCTCAGCCTTCTTGATGTTGTGATACTCTAATGCTTCTCAGCTAACTTCCATTAAGTAGTTTTTCGTGGGGTAGTATTCCAAGGTTAAAATGATTAAATAACTTTTATGGTTGATCAAATATAAGCCCTTATTATACACAGTAGGCAAAACCATACATTTTAATTACTTTGTTATCAAAGATCTAGGTATTTACATTTCATTTTTCAGTTATAATTCTGAATTTAGTTTGACCTTCATAAAAAAGAAAAGACCCAAAATTCTTGCTGTCTTACACAATTTTTCCCATAAACAAAAAAAAAAATCCAAACCATTAAAATGCGGTGACAGCAGAAACACTGCAGTGAGGTCTCCACACACCCTATTACAAATAATTTAAACTGAGATATTTTATTTAAGCATCTTTCAGCTTAATTTTAAACCAGTTTAATTATTAGTGACTTGGTGTGACATTTGCAGTCTAAGGGTGAAATACGGGTATTTGATAATATTGACATTATGTTAATTCAGAGTTCCTGTTTAGAACCATCAGTAGCACTGCTGTGCTGCAGGAACTACGTTCCAGTCCATATGCTGGTATAAAAAGAACATTTTCAGGTACTCCCCTGACCTACTGACTGCTAAATGTGGTATTTTCTACAACTAAAGTATATTGATATTTATAAAGATACATGTATTAAAACATCACAATAAAGCAAAGTTTATATTTTGCGTTTTGGGCTTCTGAAATCATTTGAGGAGGACAGATTTCAGTCCAAAACATGCCCAGTAAGGTCTCATATCTTCATTTTTAAATAGAAACCAAATGAAATTCAAAATCTATCCATCTACCTCTAGAACTTGCACAGGAACAGATTCATTACAAGGATAAATATTTCAAAATAAAATTACCAAATTTTTTTTTTTTTTAAAAAAAAAGCATCAAAAATTAAAAGCCAGGAAACAAACAAGAAAGCCCAGTGCCACAACATATTTGTTTGGAAAGACTTTCAGAGTCCTCTGGAGGAAAACATATATTTTTTTTGCCAGATATAGATTCAGTATTGCTGCTGCTTTGCTGCATGGGGTCACACAGCAGCGTTACAGAAAAAAAAAAAAAAAAAACAAAAAAAACCAACAATAAATGTTTTAATTCTCGGAGACATTTTTTTAAACAATTTCACTGTTCTGCCCTTCAGAAACGCTGCCCTGAACAGCGTTTCCCACAATACACTGTTAGTTTTAAATAAGGGATATAAAAAAATAGCCGCTCTCGTGGTGGGAGGCTACGGACGTATCTTTAAAAATTATTTCCTTTCCACGGTGCATTACTTTGTAACTAATAAGATACCAAATAGGAAGGACGGAATTCAGAGGCAGCGGCAGCCCCCATAACCTGCAACCCAGTCCCCCAGCGGCGCGGACCCGCGATAGGAGCACGCTTCCCCCGCCGGATCGCAGCGCTGCTCACACGCTTCGTGCAGCCGCGGCCCATCAGCTCGGGGCGGGCACCCCACGCAGGCACCGCGTGCCCCCGGCCAACGCAGCACCGCACGGTCATTTGTTTCGTTATCTCGGGAAAACAAACGGACCCAAACGCCCCCCGCCTCAACTCCCGTGTCTAAGGGCTCGGTCTAAAGTACGCTCGCAGCCCCCTCCTTTTGGATGGAGAGACGGAGCCCGCGCACCTTCCCGCGCAGGGCAGCGGGAGCGGTGATGCCCCTAGCACGGCCCCACGGAGCGGGGCAGAGCGCGGCGCGGCCCCGTTGCCGGCGTCGGGAGCGCGCCCCGCACTGCGCCCCGGGCCGAGTGCTGCGGAACGGCGTCGGGGCGCGCAGCGCGCCTATCAGCGAGGGGGTGCATTTCAGCCTCTTGGCGGCCGTACATTGGACCTGCTGGGGAAATGACACTGAATAAAAGCAAGCACCGTGCTACACGGGGATGGATACAAAGCAGAAAAGAACTTGAAGGAAAAGTTTAAAGGATCTGTCATCAAAAGTTTAAATAGGCCTTTCTCCAGCCGCAGCTAAATTACTGTACTTCTTGGTTCTGTTTGCTCCTCGTAGCAATTGAAAGCATATGCAATTTAACAGCAGGCCTCAATCCTTTAATAAGCTGTCTTTAAAATACCTTACATGGATTACCTATCTGCAAATCTGCTTCCCATGCAGAATGTGACAGCATTATGGAAATTGTGAGTTCAGTAAAGATGGCATATACCAAAGAGAACCACATCTGCACACTGTAAGATTATACCAAACATTGGAAGTAATCTTTAGTCATTTATAATACTGCAGAATGCATAATTAAGATTAAGGGCTCTATTCTGCCCTTACTTATGTCCTACGTATCTCATAATTTTTTTCCTTTTTTTTTTTTTTTTTTTTGTGTGTGTGTGTGTGTGTAAATTAAACGGGAAGCAGCACTGCAAGGCTTTCTTGTTCACATTATGCAAAGTTGGTATTCATCTCTCTGCAATTTGGTGCACATCTGAGGAAGTTTGGCAAAAAGGGAATGATCGCATATGGAGCAGAATCCCGACTAAAAAGGGCCATTCCGCGTCTGCCAAAAGGAGCCACTTGCAAGGAGCGCATATTTTCTTATTGCTTAAAGAAATTAAACAGGAAACAAAAAGGAACCTCTCAGAGCAGGAGCTCAGTTCAAAGAGCTGCTCTGAGTCACTGCTGTGCACTGAGCCCACCTCGACAAACGGAGACACAATGCCTTAAAGCAGCGAACCGAAACCGAGTGGGGAGGTCTGGCAAAGGAAGGGCACAGCTCGTGTTCCCTAATGCCCAGCACCTATTTCAGCCCTCAGCAGTATTCGATTTCTTCTGTCATTTACTGGTGGGAGGAGCAGCAGCAGGAGCACATTCATGATTCCTGTGCTGGTGGGAAGGAAGAGGAGGAGGAAGGGAGAAGAGAGGAGGAGAAAGATGCTTTTCATGGTAACCAGGCTCCTTTGGAAGAAGCCATGTGCACCACAGACCAGCTCCATGCTGTCTCTGCATGTCCTCAGCTCCAGGAGTCTGGGATAGTGTATGCTGCCTATGGCCATTCACCATGAATTTGTATTTTATCCCACACCATACTGGTTCTGTACAGTCCTCCGTCACTGAACACAATGACAGAGGCTCTGCCAGAGCCGTAACAAACTGAAGCAGAATCCGTTCTTACACCTTGCTTCTGTCAAATGCCCTTATGAGGTGGATGAAATTAAATGACTGTCTTATTGAAAGGCATTCATTATATTCCGGAATAGAAATTAGGAAACACATCAGTTAGTGGCATAGTCATATAATTCATATCCAGCCTTGGCCTTTTTCTTTGCTCTGGTAATTTGTGAAAACCAAACAAAAGCATTTTTTTTGAATAATTTTTACTAATGACTAAGATTCACACACATGGTTAATGTCTGCTCCTTTGGAAACAGTGGCATTTCCAGGACTTGGCATTTGAGGTGGCAGATGGGGTGGAATGGAATTTGCCTCTGGGGTTGGGGCACTACATCCGTCTCCTCTGCCTGCTGCAGAACTGCTTTCTCTAAATCCCTCCTGGTGCACAGCAATAAAGATGCCATTTTCAGCAACTGAATCTGAGTTTTAGCACTTTATTTATTTTCACAATTATTACTCTATACAAATGTTGGTCATTAATAGCAAAATACACAGCAAATACATGTGGTACACTTGTACCCTGGAGAGCCTCCAGTGCTATGCGCTATCTCAGCTGCTGTGCAGCTTCCTCACAGAAGGATCAGTTTCCACCCCCATGTGGGATCCCAGAGAACACACCATCTTTAAATGCAGAATTAGCTGAGTAACTAACACACTAACACGTCGTATGGCAAAGTGAGGAATGTTCTCCATCTCGTTACGAGCTGAACTTGGCCCTTACAAGACAATGCACTGATTTCATTACCAACAGTAAATACTAAATCCTCTGGTCAGATGCAATTTTAAAATTCTTAAAATGAAAATGGAGGAGGTGATTATATTAAAGAAAATATTCCATCTCAAAGCAGTCACAGATAAACTGACACATGCACAGACATCTCAGATGGAGACAACATGGAAAATCATTTCAAAAAACCCCCGACGTTCCTATATATATTTGGAACTATTCGTTCCTCACTGTGGCAGCAGCCTTCATTTCCTAAACTTCTGAAATCCTCTTTATCAGCAAGATTCTCATACACTCTTAAGAGAAAGTAATGGTAACCTATCACTTTTAAGACTACGGCTTTTGAAAACCAGACTGTCAGAGTACTGCAGGATGTACAATAAAGCACAAACGAATGGCAGAGAGACTGGCTGGATGTTTTAATATGTTCCTAGCATCCCTGATTGTATGATTAATTTGTTCTCTCTCATACTCTTTTCAAAATGGTAGGAAAGTCTCTACCAGTTTAACATTACTGCAAATTGAGATCCTGGCTCAATTTAGGGACTTTATTGCCATGGAAAGCAGATTGATAATGATTATTATTATGAATATTTGTAAGGCAACAGCTACTGCAATATTTGGCTTATATTAAAATGATTTTTTTCTTAAGTATCTTGAGTAAATGTCCAATAATCTGTGTATAGTCTCACTTTTACAAAACGCCGAAAGAGATTTCCTTTCCCAGGAGAGTGCATGAAGTGTTTGAGGACTCAAACAAAATACAGACCTGTGTAAAAACCCATCTTACGCAGTTCCTGAATGTAATCATGAATAGTAAGAGCTGAACATTAACAAGGCTGTCAAAATATACAGAGGCTCATCTGGCAGCAGTACCTGCTGCTTGAATTACTGGTGATTTTCTATTACTTCTTGATCTGAAATTTTACTGTCTGACCTCCAAAGAAATTAAAAGTTTTATAAATCTCTTGGACTGAACTGCCATAAACTGCCCAGTGGTCTTTCTGGAAAAATGAGGTTACTGGGTCACTGCATTTAATAGATGATTTCTTGAGTGAGACTTGGATCACTTATAGTTTGACAGGTTTTTGGCAAGTGCCCTTCATTTAGAAAGATATTCCCAATCTCCAGCATGAATAATTGTACTCGCATCTTTCAGTGTTGTAAGTAAAAGAGAGAAAAAGACAATTCATGGCTCAGTACATCTCTTACTCATTAGTAAAACCAAAAAATGTTTTTCAAAGGGGAAACAGGAAAAAAAGTGATAGATTGGAATACATGGAGGAAGATAATTTTATGCTTTTGAAATTTTCCACTTCTTTTTTCCTCATTATCTCTACAGAAGTGTAGAGATGCACCATGCGTTTGAGTAGCTAGGGTGAAAAAGCTGCTGATGAATACTTGTATGCCCCATAGCAATTATTTTATAACTGTTCTCAGTTCAGTTACGTTGGCCAAATTCTACAGAAGGATCAACATACCAAGAACCTGCACAGAGTCTCATTTAACCTGTCCTGTCGTTTACCGAGGTCACTTTATGCCCAAAAGCCAGCATTCTTATCACATTAGTGCATTGGAAGTGACTTGGCTGTTTCTCTGAAAACAGTACACTGATCAAAGGGATTATTTGGTTACTCTGGGAGTTGTCTCTAGATTTCAGGCTTTTTTTTTAAGATATACATTCTGGTCAAAGATAGAAACTAATAATAATTTAGAAAAATTTTCTTAGTCTGATAATATTTTATTTTGGTGCTGAACGATAAAGAGCAGAATAATGAGGTCTAGAGCTGGTCTTTATGTCATGTCAAAGACTGTTTTTGTCTTATGGATCACTTTAATCAGTTCTTCCAATTTTCAAATGCATCTAGAAAATATGTTCTGTTACTTAATTTTTAGTGCCCTTAACAAATGCTAGTCATCTATTGACTAGCATTCTTCTAGCAGACCTTCCCTTAGACCTGATGGGCTGTATCAAAGTGGGCTATAATAATAGAAGGTAGTCATCTTTAAATCCAAAATGGGGATGATTTAAACTCTGTTTTATCTATCCATATACTTCTTTCACTACAGCTTCTGTAATGATTGAATTCTGATTTCTCACATTTCGTTCTGAAAGTATTTTTACAACATTATATTTGGTGCAAATGTGTTACTGTTTTCCAATATATTATGTTATCCCAATACATGGAGTGATTTTTTGCAACATATACCCTGTCATCTCTGATCTCGCAACTAATCATAAGCACTGAGAGGTGCATACAGTAGTATTTGTTCGATCATTTAGGTGTTTGACATTATCTTCTAAACGTCAGCCTCCTGCTTCCTCAAATTGTGGCAGTGTAGAGCTGCAGAAGAGATCATCTGTTCCATCCACTTGTCTCAGGACAGAATCAACAATATTCTAGTTAAACTAAGGGTTATTCCATCTAGCCTTTCCTCCGTTACAGATCTGTACTGATGCAGACTATATAGCCGGCTTCAGTGCTTCACTTTCCTTGTTCCAAAGTGATTTCCAGCAGAGAAGTAGAGAATTTTTCAAGTTCATAACACTTATACGACCCTGTAAAGCTGTGTTCATTCATTCCTCTAGAAAAGGAACTATTTGTTCAACATTGCAGTTCCAAAAATATGACTGCCTGCATTAGAATTCCTTATTCCTTCATTTTCTTTTTAAGTTCTGCTCTGTGAAATTATTTGTGATTATGTTGATTTTGAGTCATTTATCATCACTTGCACCACATCCCCTTTTTTTCCTTAACACTGACAATTGATTTCTCTCCTTTGGTAAGAGGACACAGAGTTGCCTTTGAAAGAAAGCTCAGCGTTCTTTGCAGATCTTTTTAACTTTTCACTTCCTGTTACAAAGGAGAAACTTCCATACCTGTATCTTCCTGGCAAGAATTTCGTTATTTTTGTTTACTTGATGTTCCCAAGAGCAAAAAACTCAATTTCCTTCTCCTCCTAACAGAAATAATGCAGGCAAAAATAACAAAAATTTCCTGCAGCAGCACAGTGAAAGGGAGATGGATATATAAGAAAAGGAAAATCCATAAGAATTCATAAGAATTCCAAGATGTCTCTGTGTGTAGTACAAATAGAAATAACGCATTTTTTTCCCCACGAGGATTTTGCAGCCTTAAATGTCACACGTGTAGCATGCTGAAACACAGTCAGGTACCCTTTGTATGGATGAAATTTAAAACTGCATCTGTAGGGACTTTGTTTTGTTTGCAGTAGTAGAGGAAGTCAGAATCGGTGCCACAAAATGAGTAATGCTTTACAAAACAACGACTACTTTGCCTCAGAGGGGTAATCAAGACCATTATTTAACCCACAAAAAATACTGTTTTGTCCTATTATTTACAATTTCTCTCCTTTTTCCTCTGTAGCTACTTCTGGAATGCACTTTCCGTCTCTTAAAAGTTTACAGGTACTTCTTCTCATTTCTTCCTTTTAGTCTATCTGCTCATAGACTCCTTCTCAATGCTGTCTGTAGAGCACCAAGTCTGATGAAAACCCTCTCTCTTTTTCTCTTCTGCCTCAGTTAAGATTGTAATGGGATAAGGGATCTTATTCTAATTAAACAGCAGATACTCCTTTCTGCTTTGTGCCAAACCCCAGATAGCCTTGCCTCTCTGATGCCAAGCTGCTAGTTCGAATGTAGCATGGACAAAATAGCTCTTAATCTTCTTTCAGATCTTACTTAAAACTACTTCCACCCTTCTCATTCAGCCTTTCAAAAGCACACACTTTCCTATCCATCCACACAGCTAAAAACATACTGTTTCATTACTTGCAAAAACCTTACTGCACTCCTATCTGTTCATAATGCTGTTATCAAGATAATTTTCCATTGCTTTGGCCATGTAATGCCTGCCTTTGCATTCCATCTAATTGCCCATTTCTAGTGCATGTAGCAAAATATTTGTCCCCTGGAATGTTCCCTTCCTCCATCACTCATTACTAGGAGGTCTGCTCCAACCTTCCCCAACACAAAAGATGAGCTTTCAACTAACACTGCTTATGCTTTCCAAAAACTCTGTGCTCTCTGCAGTGCCACTCAGATTTTAAATTGCTCTCCATCAGATCTACCTTTGAACCCAAACCTCCTCTCCTCTTTCGGCATTTCTACACTTTTAGCTGTTGCTGGTGTGCTGAGACCAATGCATACCACACATTAAATGTTCTCTGCTTAATCATGCTGGCTGTCTGCATTCAGCAGCTCAGTTTTTTATCTGGTGCTGTCTTCACTGCAACATCTGAGCATTGAAAGAGCAGCAGAAACAACAACAACAAAGCGGCTTCACATTTTTCTTACTCAGCCTGTAAGTCACAAAAGCCAAGTTAGACAGACTAATTAAATAAGGTTATTGTAAATTTACTCTACTATTACAATTACTCTTACTACTATCATAGAATTAAGACTTTCACATCCCAAGAAAATATGTGCTCATTTATACTTCCCACAAGTATTGATACGTGGACTTTTCAATAAATGTGGAGTTTGTTCCTGCAGCTGTAAAAGCAGCCCAAAATACTAGACCTGGAGAACTTTTTATCAGCATCTGAACTTTGCATTTAGTCTTCAACTCTGATGAATGGAAAAATGGAAACTAAATTCATTTTTGTCCTGAATTCACATGCTATATAGTTTGAATAGCTGTAGTGCGAACTCTCCCTTCAGAGAAAATATACTACAAAATGTACATTGCTACTAACCTGGGCTGCAATCTTCTGGTAACAAAAGTATATTTTATGTTTTGAGTTAGATTGGATTCCAGCTTTCCAAAAGTGGAAGGAAAAGGCAGTAATCTACTTTTCTACTCAGTTTTCAAGGTCTGATAAAAAAGTTGTAACAGGACTGAGACTAGGCTAAAATAAACATAGATAGCAAGGCATTGTTAAAAAAAATCAAATACCCCTTTTGTAAGGTTGTCGGAAAAATATCACTTGTGATAAAATGTCTCCTTCTTTGGGGCAGAGGATGCTTCAAGACAGCGAATGGAAGAACCTTTCGTCTTTCAGGCTGCGAGCACTCGACAATGGAGTGTGCTGGGGATTAGACAGGCTGTGCTGGAGACGCTCGTCCCACTGCACACAGCCATTGTTTGGCTGCTATTATGAAGAGTTGGCCCAAATGGAAGAAATTGGCCTCTAGGAATCTAAAACTTTCCTCTTTTCCTGGAGGTAATGCTGGGAAGGGCCAGTGCACCTCGCTGAGCGCTGTAGCAGGGGATGCCCCCACTGGCAGAGCCACCCAGGCACAGGGCACGCGCTCCATCCCAGTGTCTCTGCAACATCTGGTGTTCGTTTTTTTTTTTTCATTAGGTGCAGGCTGTTATTTTGATATGACTCTAATGATGCAGACAGATGCAACATCCATGAGGTATGCAGTTTCACCAATGCTTCCCATTAACCTTTTCAGTGCTACTGCCTCTGTGCAAGGCTTCTTGAGACAGCAGCTGAAAAACAAAGCTGTATGAAAGCTACCCCACTAGAGATCTGCATGAGATCCCCATGCCCAGCCCTACAGGTCAGGTAACTTGCTTTCTCTGCAGGGGGAAGCATCTGAGGTTCTCACTATTAAAAAGCAGCAGTTTGCACTTCTCTACACAGATATTTTCCAGCTAAATTCAGACTGTATGAATCCTTTTAACTTAGTCTGTTCTGCTACTTTTGATAACCTATACTCACATATTTTGACAAAGCAAATGATGATCTAGATGAGAACAATGAATTGGGCTCTCCATCTTCCTGTCAGAAAAGCATAATCAAATGCAGCAACAAAAATAAACTAATCTAGCTAAACTCTGAAACTGAAAAATAAAATTAGTCACTTACAAGATTAGTTATTTATGTTCATAAACTTACTTTGTTCATAACTTATTTTCATATTTAGCTGAATATTGGGCAGAGGAATTCTAACCATATTGGGCAGAGGAATTTTGACCTTATTTTTTAAAGAAAAATTCTGATCTGTAGACAAAGCATTTCTTTTAAGCTCTGTTACAGAAGGAAGGCCTCTGACATAACACAGTGAAAATTAAGGATGACTTCTGCATCCATTCTATAGGCTATGCCCATTCCATGTCACTCTCCTTCTCCCGTTTCTCCCGTGCTGTTCTCTCAGTGACAATTCCAGCCCCATTTTTAGACTGAAGTGAAAATGATGTCTGTTTTCACATTTTCTATTTTTGGTATATTTAAAGATAATGTTTAAGTTGATAACAACTGACAATCTTTTATCTTTAGAACGCATATATGTATCTTTTCATTGAAAGGTTAATCAAAATTCAGCTGATACTATACCAACTAACTTTTGGTGTTGGACCGTAGCACTTTTCAGAAAGATATGATGAAAATGGACAATGACACTCTGGGTTCACCTCCACATAATTGTAACTGGAAAATATGAATGTTGTGTTTATAATCTGGCACTAACACTGCAGATATTCACACTTTCTTTGAAGAGAATGTGTACATCAATACTGTTTATGTATCTAAGTCCATATGCAGATTCATTCTGTTTTGGGGAGTTCACAAAACAGAATTTATTCCCAGTTCAGAATGTATATCCGAACTTCTCCCGAGGAGGTTCAGGTGACCAGGAGTTTGGCTCCCACAGCTTTCTACTCTGCCAGGCCACAAGCCAAGATTACAAGCTGCATTTTTTACTTTTCTGAGTCATTCAGATAAAAGGAAAAAACAGTAACATTCCCCACACTGTGTACCACTCAGATAACATACAGACAAATAAATATAAGCAAAACAACATCAATCTTTATGTATATATTTAAAAGGAAGTGTAGTCCTTCAGATCACATGCGCCAGTCTCCCTCTCCTCTCCCCACTCTCCTGTCCTTACCCTGATTTTGCCCTCTAAAAGCAGCCCCCCCAGCACGCCAGCAGCTACTGATGCTGTTTGTATTTCAGCAGAAAGAATCTTGCTGCCTCCCTGCCTCAAGAAGGACAATGTCCGAAATGTCCTAAATATTCTCAGTAGCAGCTTTCAGACAGGGGATGGTTCACCTTCTCCATCCCACCATGCAGTGTTTCCTTTCCTGGCCAGTATCATCAGCTTTCCAACGCCCAGCAGTCGGGGTGACTGCCTGTTTTTTTCGACTACCCTAATTGTCCAGTCTGTCTGTGGGACGCCAGGTGAGTGAAAAGCAGCAGAATTAAGGCATTACAAAGGGGATATGCCGTGCTAAGCGGGCACACAGAGCGGCCGGCCAGCTCTGCAGCACCAGCAGGCAGAGGCCATGCGGCGGGATGAGGCCGCGGCGGGGCACAGCTGCTCGCTGTCCTGCGGGGCTGCGGCCGCACGGCACCGCTGCTGACGGAGACTGCCACAGGGACAGCGGAGAACCTGGGGGATAAGGATGGAGCGCTTCCAATTAAAATTACCATACTGTAATTTTGTTAGTTATCAGTGACAGGCTAAAGTACATAGCAGCTCAGCTGACGAGAAAATGTCCTTTTGGGCATAATACAGCCTACAGATCTTTGACTTTTTAGCACGCAGTGTCCAGATGGTACTTTTCGCTTCATGTTGTGATCAGGAGGAAGAAAGGCCGTTCCCAAAACAGTAGCAGTGAAAGCCAGCACAGATCAGAGGCATGCGAGGCCACCTGAGTGTAGGAGGACGCACCGCATCGCTGCGGGTAATCCCTGCACAAGGGTCTGTCCAGCAGGAAGGGTATTTTCTACATCTATTTGCTGGAGACACGATCAAGAGCACTCAGAGCAGCGGTCTGTGTGGCTGATTGCAAACCCACCCTGCTGCTGCTGAGTGCTCGTGAAGGAGGACAACAGTTTATTTACAAGACGTAAAGAAAAACGTTCACTAATGCTAATAAAGCATTTTGCTCAATTCCAGCGTGCTGTATTAACTTAGGGATGCCACTGTATATTGAAAAGTTATGCCCTCTCCGTTGTTTCCTGCAGTCTTTACTTCAGAGACGTGCACAATGCCAGCCCCCCCGCCCCACACCACAGATAATCTTTCTTCTTCAGCGCAGCGCAAATCCTGCGGCTAACTCCCCTCGTGAACCTGAGTGGTATTGACATGGGGGTGTGGAGTCAGGCAGAAAGCTAGGCATCTGCTGATGAAACACATAAACTACACACGTTCAAGAACAAAACAAAAATCTTCTAAAAGCCTGTGTGTAAGATAAGACTGCCTTGGGGGCAGCTCGAACTTGCGGTCTTGGCCATTTACGCAGGATTTTACAGAGCCATCTATTACAGTATTCAACAAAAAGAAGTACTTCAAAAAGCTTCCTTCTTTTTTTTTTTTTCCTATTCAGTTGGAAGTACAATAATTTGTAAGTCAGAATTTGGAAGTGTTCCCAGTTTTTGGCAGTAAAATGATAATACTGGGCATATCGTTTTAAAGTGGAATCTCATGGAAGTTAATTCAGACGACAAGGTCACTTTTAGACATTTTTTCCCTTATGTTTTGGACTGAAAATAATTCCCAAATCCTATTATTTGAAGCAGGGGTACTTACCATAGCAATCCCTGCCTCCCCAGATACCCATGCTACCTCTGAGATAGAGTGCCTTAAAAAAAAAACCTTCACAAGAATACATACCACGAGTTCCAGAATTTTTTAAGCAAAGCAAAGAAAGAGTTGTACACCAAGAGATCAAATAGTGTACCTTTGTACTGCTTGGTTTTAACACGAACTTTTCCGAAGTGTAAGTCCTCTTCCTTTATATAAAAACAAGCAACTTAGAAGAAGAGGAGGTAAAGTATTCTGGGCTCTTTTAATGGGAAAAATGGAGCAGTAACTTCAGTGAAAGGGGTAAACTAAAATCGATTTTGCACCACTGTTTCCTTGTTTTATCTTTTACCTCAAACTTGGGAAAAGATGCCCCGAGCCCACAAGTAAATACATTGTTATAATTACATCACAAAACCAAACCAACTCAGCAGTGTATTTGTATAGAATGGAGGCTTATGGGAAACCCTTATTAAATTACTGCCACCAAAATAAAGAGGCACGTGGAGCTCAGGCAGATCGACTTACCTCTAGATAATATTAAACCAACTCACGCTGAACTGATGTATCCACGAGCAATATCACAGGTATAAAATTATACACACCCTGAAAATATCTCTGAAGGACATTCATTTCTTTTTACTTTCAGTTTACCTTTGGAGTAAGTTTGTTTGAATGTACAAATCACCAATATCTGAGTACAGCCTCAAAGTCCTTTAAGTTCCCCAATGCACTTTTCTCCATTTCTCTCACATTTCTCTCGCACGTAAAACCCATTCACCTTATATAAGCTGAACGTTGTGATATACTATGAAAATACATGCTACGTTTATCTAGAACAAAGTCTAAACATTTCCAGTGTGTGTACTTAAGATTCATTTGCCTGCCAAATGGGTTTGTCTCTTGGCTATTGTCAGAAGGAAGCTTTTTGATTCAAATGAATTGATTCCTCAAGCTCAGGTACTGCCGATAATAGGATTTATGACAAGCTAAAAATCAAAAGGTGGTCAGATACTCCTTTTAAAATGCCATCATGCTGCAGACTTCAGGTATAATTCAGAGGCCAGATATGAGACCAAATACACAATATATGAGCTTTCCTGGGCAGCTGTGCTCAGAAACATGCCAAACTCTTACTGATTTAGAAACAAATTTGCTTGCAAGTGCACCTGAGAGCACACTTTGTAGAAGAATATTAAATATATCAGTTCTATCTTCAAACAAATGCACATTTCTCTGTGCAGGGCTATTCCAGTTTTTCCACAGCATCTGTTCTGTTGAGTAACAAAGCAAAACAAAGGGGTAAGCAAGCTATCTAACAGCAACGAAACCTCTATTCTTTAAATTGCTCCTAGCATTGCTCCTCTCACTAACCGGATCCTACTTGCAGCCTCCACTCTGCTGACTGCTGTTTGCTTTGTTTCTGTGGAAGCTCTTCTGCACATGGCAGATAGAACAAAAAGAAGAAAAGTGAATTCTGCAATGCAAGAACACGGTGTATAGCATATCTACTGCCCATCTGTATACATACTTAAAAAGGAAATGCACAAAACTAAAATTCACTCTTTGAGATCTTTCCCTCTCTCTGCCATGTGTCATCGACGCGTATGAATCCAGTGCACCTCAGAGATGATTATCGGGCAGTGTCCTACTAATCTGCTCATCAGCTCCAGGACAGACAGGCACATTTTAAACATATCAGCTTTTCTGTGAGTCTGAGTTAAACTGAAGCCATATAGATAGAAGACAAATACATTAAGCCATAGCAATCCTAAAGATGATAAAGGCTTTAAGTGATCCAGGAGAGCCCTGGAGCCTAAACTAGTGAACTTTAAAACTGCCTCTGCTGAAACAGTGAAGCAAAATCTCTGTTAAATATTTTCTCCTTATAATTTTTTTCATATTGATACACAACATGAATACATTCCATATATTTAACACAACAGTACAGATGGAAAGAATAACTAATGAAACTAATTCATTTTGATTTCTGCTTTACAAATAAGAGGAAGACTTGGTGTTCTCTGAAAGATTTATGAGGCTCCCCACCATAAAGGAGCCTGGATTACAGCTATGCTTACTTTATAAAATGAAATTCCGCCATTATATGCAAGAGTTCATGGCTGTAATTATTTCAATGCACTTCCCAGTCAATGTGTCTTACACAGCTGAGCCAAACCCTCTCTTACATATGCAGGTCATTTCATAAGAAGTCTAAGAGCTTCAACAACTTTGCGTGACCTTGCATTGAATAACACTGGAAAATTGATTTGGCTCTAGTAATAAAAGACCGTCTGCATTATCTGCATTCTAATTATAATTAATATAACCAGGATAACTGCTGTATTATTTACGATTAGAGCTATGGTGAGCACAGTGTAATAATAATCTGCTACATAATTTTTTATTGATCTGATGGCTTTATTGCAGAAAAAACAAAATGCTACACTGCTGTACTACTAAAATTGCCTTTCTAGACATGTCTGTTTAGAGGAAGAATGTTCATTTAACATTTCTTTTATCTCATCAAATTCCCATAGATTTTAGTATCAGAGAAAGTACGATGCTTGCTTGCATGCTTGCTTCTTTCTTTTCTTTTCTTTTCTTTTCTTTTTTCTTTTCTTTTTCTTTTTTTTTTTTTTTCCTTGGCAAAAAGAAAGACAAAATAGATTGTTTAACACACCAGTATTTTCTATTATTGTTTTCTGGGAGGAATTAAGTAATTCCTTGTGATTCACACATCTCATTAACAGAATTGGGTTGTACCCCCAAAATTTAAAGCTCCTATATTACAGTTTCCTTAGAAACCTTATCATTCCTTAAAAAACAAACAAACAAAAAACAAACAAACAAAAAAACAAACAAAAAACCCAACAACAATCTCTTGAAAAATAATTTAAACTTGACAGAATAAATTTAATTTGTTTTCAAAACAATAAGCCATCACTTAGGAGTCTTAAGTCACTGCCCAATCTCACATTTTAACTCTTTCTCCTAAATTCTGGTGAAACAGAGGTGAAGCTCTCTTAGTTTGGCAAAACTAGCTTAGGTTTTTTTTTTTTTTTTTTTTTTTTTTTAATCAAAATTAAAATCTAGGGGTAAGAGTCAGGGAAGCATTTCTAAGAACATAAGAAAAATCTGAAAATGAAGGCATTTTGCAAGTTCATTATTAAATTTAGAAACTAGGTGGGAAAAAATAAGACAATACTTTTCCAGAAAACACAAAGCACTGAAATCTCTAATGTCAAAATAAAATTTCATGTGAAGTAATAGTAAGATACTCCATTTGACTTCAATGGATGAGCTTATTATTAGGCTTTACAGTTAATATTTACAAGTACGAATCTTGAGAGTTTATTCTTAGAAATTGTTTCCCACTACATCAAGACGATATCAGAAATTAATTATAAAGATAGAACAAATACCTATCATATATTTATAGCAATTTAATAGATATTCATGATTACATATTATGTTATTATTAATGGCTATGGTGATGTTATCATCTATGAAAGAAAGATAAATTCTCTCTTTCGTATTCTTTCCATGCATGTATTCATCTCCAGTCTGGCTCCTGGGTGATGCTTTCATGTGTTTGTAACAGCTTCCATATTCCTCCAACATAAATCTGATTGCATTTAAGCCCTACTGATTCCTCCCCAGTTAACACGTTATTTTACTGACATTTTTTTAGAAAGAAAAAACAAAAAAATTCTTGCTGTTTCATACATATTTAGCTCTCATTTGTGCTGCTCTCATGAGTTATCAAGTATTATTATTATTGCCATTGAAACACCAGCTTGAAATAACACACATTACTGAATCACACGCTTATTCTCCCAGTGCAGGATTCCTACAGAATGCTTATTTTCCTCCCTAGAATCATCTATGACTTCTCCACTCAGTGGTCACTGCAGTACCCTCTCAATCACCTCTTCCATGTCATGCTCCTGACACTAGTCTAATATGATGAAGCATAACTCCTTACGTTTGTTTACCAGGAACCTCCCTTCAACCTGCTACCGACAACACTCTTCTCTCTCATTTCCAGGTTCACATCTGTTGCCATTTTTTACTCTTCAGTGTTCAGTAAGTCACAAAAAACAAGACTTCTTCCCATGGTACTGTGCACAGAACCAGTCTCTTCACCATAAGTGCCAGATAGGAGCTTCAGATGGCCACCAACAGCACATCAAAAAGTATCAGCTAATCACCCCAGCTTTTGCAGGTATGAATGTGATTGCCATCTCTGGATACAAACCTCTAACATGCAGGAGAATGAAAGTTAGAATACTACTGGAACTTGTTACTACAAAAAAAAAAAAAAAATTAGAGATTGAGATCCATTATAAATGTTGGTCTGTATGTCTGTATGAGGGCTCTGGATGTGTGATTCACTGAAATATTCTACTTTAATGTAATTGAAGACCAAAAGGAAATACATGAGTGCTCTGTAAGGATGTTTCAACTTTTTATTTCAGTAGTTCCCATCATTACCTGTTTTTAGTTTCCTAAAAAAACCCTACTAAACATGCAATCATAAGTGCATTTATTCTGCTGCGAGAGGAACAAAGATGTCCAGCAAGGGGGTACTCAGAAAATCCCATGTTCTCTGATGTTATTCCATTCTCAGCTGAGAAATAGCGAAACTATTCACAAATTAGATGCTGAGAAGGCTGGAGGTCAGAATTACGTCATGAGACTTGTCATAGTCTACTGTTTGGACTAAATGTGGTACTGTAGGACTGCATCTGAGCACTGTTTTCTTCAATGAATTTAGGTGGGTGAAAAAATAGATGGCTCTCACCCTCCTTAGCTGGGATTATTCCAAACGATCTGCTGCAACAAATACTTTTATTCTATTCTACTATTCTATTCTACCTATATCAATATTTTGGTAAATCTATGGATACATCCTTCATGAAGAACATAAGAACGTTCAGTATTTTTTGCCTGGAACAGCAAGCAGAGTATCTTACATCTATTTTTCTTCTGAGCAAACAAAACTGTCTTATGGCTTGAGAATGGAGAGATGCCAAAATTCCTTATTTCTTCATACAGTGTTCAGCTGATTGCAGTGGGATTTGTTTTTGAATATCTTAAAGACTTTTTGTTGTTGTTGTTATGTAATACCAAAAAAGGATTTACTGAATCATTTATTTTTATTACGTGTTGTCATGGGCTATTATAAATTGAGGATGGGCTTTTCATAACATCTCAATTATTTCTATGTTCAGTGAATCCATTTAAAAGACATAACAGTTCTGTAAACTCATTCTGCCTCCAAAAGTCAAGCTGTTTTTTTTTTTTTTTCTATATCACTCATCACCAGCTAGAGTGTTTCTGGGGACCAAATTAGGTCTTTCTTTAGTGACAGCTGTTGAAGGCATTCAGTGCCCTCAGTATGTTTGTGCTGGTACAGAGCTTGGCATTTTTAAAAATATTCTGATGAGGATACATATACATAAAATCCAGTCTGCTGTACTATCAGAAATGAAATACAGCTTTTTGCCCCCAACAAAGCTTACAGATTCCATTCTGAAGGAATACAATAAATGGATCTATTGACCAGACAGATATTTTCAGTGAAGTTGCTGTGAGCAGAGTTCTATATTAAACATGTGAGAGCCTCACAAAATAGATATTACCCTTATATACATTTAATGAAGCACAAATGCGTTCTTTTGCTTACATTAGCTCCCACTTTAATTAAGATTTCTCAACAGCTCAGAATTTTCTGATGTTTCTGTCTATTTCCTAAACATTGCATTTGAAGTTAAGGCTTTCCATACATAAAGATAAAATTTAGGAAACATTAAAAAGTTTTGGGGGAACTTTGGAATCATGGGAGACATTCAACCAATTGAAAGGTTATAAACAGTAAAAATGCCTAAGTGTACTGTTAATAAGTCAGCAAGGAATGACTTGGCAACTTAACTGACACTAGTTAAACTCATAAAGACTTTGTCCACAGTACACAGTGATGTTGATTGATTGTAAAGAAAATATTAGAGTAAAATGATGAGCAGACGCTGAAAAAAAAAACCAACAAAATCTAAGAATCTCCAGTAAGCTGTCTGCTAATGCTATTTTGTCAAACTGTTTACCTACGAAAACTTCAGGCTACTAGCTTATTTAAATACATGCAGATCACTTTGAAAGAGTTGTTTCAAATTCTTCTAGGACCACATGAAATATGCAACTCATTTTTCCCAGATTTTTAGCCCATGCAGATAGACAAACAGATGTCACCATCAGACTATAATAATGAGGATATATTCTGTGTGTTGCAATAGAGATATACTACAAAATCCCTCAAAAATATGCATTATTATTAATAAAAGCTGAGGATGCAACCTCATCCTTCCAGGCTCTCCCAGATCACTTTTTAATCTGAAAGCTGTGCTTCATTGGATATTATTGCTCAGAACATTCACTACCATTAAAGAAGAGACATTTCTATGTTTTTCTATGCTGAGTAGAGAGGCTGCAAAACTAAAAAATGATGTGATGAAACTTAGCCTATGGAAAAATATTTCTGGACAACAGCAACTGCAGCAAGGTAAGAACACCTACAGTCTCCTGCGGCCTCTTCGCTTAGCTGATGGCTGAACTTCAAAGCCTACTTTTGGACTATTTAAAATGCTAATATGATTAATAACTGGGAATTACTTTTTTACACCAAACTACACAGGGAAATTAAATTAACCCTCCCCCCCATACTTATGCACTGTAAAGGTTGCAGTTTCAAATGACAGATCTGTTCATGGATATTTCATGAGCAGAAAAAAAGGCTAAATTTGTCAGATAAATTATTCATTGTGAATTATTTGCTCAGCTATAAACTTTGCATGTGTACTGTATTTACAAATTTAGCAGGGATCCTGGTGGTACCTTGGGAAGAAGTGCGAGGTAAAAGCCTTATATTCTGCTGCAGTGTTCTATTTGTCTCACCGCATGTGTTCTGCGGGTGAAATCCAGCCCTCCCACACACTGCTGGTTGCTGAGGCTTTCCATGCCGTTATGAAATCCAACCCCTGCTCTCAGCCCACCAGTGGGCCAGACTAGCAGCCAGCTACGGTTAACACCTCCCCTAGGGTGGGTGTTAAAGCGATAGTATCTGCGTGATGAAGGGAGTTCTGTCACCTTGTTGGCAGTTCCTTGGGTTAAACTTGCTGTTGGAGCTGGTTTGAGATCCTCAAATCCGGATGGTTCTGGGCAGCAGAGGGTAGGTGGGCACAGCAGGATGGGGAGGTAGGCAAAGGCCTTCTGGCTCAGCTCTGCCCACCTCACAGCCTCTCTTGAGGTGAGAATCTTGCCTGGGAGTACATCATGCCTCACCATTACCTTACAGCATTTTACAGAAAAGACGGTGTGTTAATTCTCTTGGTTCTGATGAAGCAAAATTAGACACTTCATGTTAAGATGGCAGAGGAAGCCTGAAACTCCTGCTGACTAGCCTTGCATCTCCTCCCACGAGGGACTCCAGGGAGGGGAAAATTTCTCTGAATAAATATTACCAGTGTGAGCATTAAATGATGAAACAAACAAACCCTGTTTCTGTTGCATACCAGGTTAAATCTCTTAAATAATCTTCTGAGAAAACAAGTTAAACAATATCAGTAGCTCTTTACAGGTGAAAAGTGAAATATGCTAGAATACATAGTTGTAAACTATTGGCAAGAGAATTTTTTATGATGATCAGACAGTGATTTTAGGGACAGCTAAGTGGTTTTTATTTTAGCACCGATAGAGAGCCAGAGCAGGGAGATGATTTGCCAGTATATTGACTGAACACTTTTATCCTTTCTGCTGCTTAACTTCTAGCAGAAGTAACTTGAACAGGACTACAGTTTAATACACTAAGGCTTACACAGAAGGTATTATTTTCTCTTTGACAGGGTCCAGTGCTATTTTTACACTGTTTGATAGAGAACCGCTGTTAGGCCTCAGGGAAGGAATAGTGATTCTTTAAGTAGGGCTTGCCTAACAGCAGCATCCTCCCTCCTGCTACTTTATCCACCTCTGTTATAAGAACTGCTTGACTCTCCTTTTGCTTTAAAAAACACACATCGTTAACTATCTCTTTGGTAATCCGCATAACAAACCCAAGCTTGTTTGTCCTGGACGCCTAACTCTGACACCAGCTGCTCTGTTTGTTAGTCCCTTCCTCCCCACTCCAGCGCCCAGCCTCCCTGCCTCCTCAATCACATGTGTTGTTTCTCATTTAAATGAACAGTTGGATTCTTTTATTTCTTACAAGTGCTGGATTCGCCTTATCGCCCTCATTCCTTTGGGGGTTGCCAATTGGTTTTATCCACGGATGTATCATTTCTCATGCTTCCCTTTTTTCTTACAAAGAGAAAGAACCACTTCGTCAACAAGCCTCTCTGGAGTGGAAGATTAAAAACCTAGACATCACCTACCTTGCAGCGCTACTCCCAACTGGGTTGTGTAAAACTCAATTAAACTTGTCCCCATTGAATACTGCATTACAGTACATTAAACAGAAAATTCTTCAAGCGTGATGACAAAGCTTGAAACCTTGCCTCAAAGCTGTTCCTTGTAGCTTTCTTTAACATTTCAGTCTTTATGGTGCAAGTCTCCCGTTGACACAACTTTAGTCCAGCTATGAAAAATCACAGAGCCCCACAGGGATTAAAAGAGAAAGAGGAGGAAAAAAAAAAAAAAAAAGAAAAAAAAGAAAACCCTGTCAAAGCTGGTCTTGGCACTTTCCTTAGTGTATCTATTGAAACTATATCACCAGCAGAGAGACCTGAGAAGCATTAGAGAGAACTATGACAATTTAGAATAATACTATGTTCACTTTCTTCGGTTGCCTTTATGCATTTGCCTTTCTCCAAGAAAAACAGGGACTTGCAATCTCTCTCAATTAAAAATTTAGTAACAAGGTACCTTAAGTTTGGACAAAAATATGAATTAGCAGAGTGTACAAGCCTGCAAAAAGGTGCCGAGTCAAGATTTAAAACCTCTTCCCAAATATAAATGCCATTGCTTTCTCCAGAAGTACGAATTAAGATCAAATTACAGAGCTATACTTCATTTTCATGTAAAAGAAATATCAAAACTTGCCGGTAATAGTTCAAGTATTAGTTTCTTCTCTCTGTGAAACAACAAAAAAGATGAGTCTACATCAAAGTTGTGTCCACCTGGTTTTAAACTATGTCTCCAACTAAAATCCCCCAAAGGAAAAAAAAAAAAAAAAGACTGCCAAATACAGAAAAAATCCTACTTTTCTTACACAAACCTAATGCCTAATGAGATACAGCCATGGTACATGTCAGCACCTCCAACTCCAAGTATAGAGAACAGTTATCAAAAGCTTGGCTGACTGAGTAGTTACATTTCAACAATCCATCAATATACTTCCAAATAATCCTTTATTCTCTTTAACTCTTTATAGCGATGGATGTGAAGAGACATGCTGAGCATCTAAATCTTTCCTAAATAAGAAGGCCTACAATGTTTGCTTCTTACCTCATGCCTTAAAAGGATGCATACTGTTACTGCACATACTAAAAAGCATTTAAAAACATTTCCACTCAAGAAAACTCTATCTGCATTTCAGCCACGAATGCCATAAATTATGCATTCACTATGTGGGCTTCTCAAACATGAGTAATATTATAAAACACCTTCTTGTGTACTATTAGTTCCCTTTGTATTAAATATTCTGAGAAGAGAATATAAAAATTTTCTGTGCAATATACATTCCATTGGTCAGTAGATTTTATTTATCAGTCTGGCTATGTGTTGTCAAGTGCTAGACTGTCAGATGCTGATCACTGTAGAAACTCTGAAAAAGAGAGAATGATGCATTCATTTTCAGAAGGGAACAAAAGCCAAAGCAATTAAGTGAGCCACATATTAACAAAATGTTGGCACTTAATTACTTCCGGCTTTTCCTTTTCATCTTCTGAACTCTACGTAAAATCCTGTGCTGCTTCTCTCTGGTGTTTTATTTTGCCAAAGAGCCCACTGATACAGATTTAGGATCTGCAATGAAAAGATGACAGGGAATTTGTAAGTCCCTGCTGATGACTTATCCTGTCCTGTGGCAATTTTATCTCATCTATCAAGGGCAGAGTTAAGCACCTTTGGATACTTTTAATTATTATATGTCACACATGCAAGAAAGGACTACTCAGAGATTTGGTTCAGCCTGTGTTTGGACATTTCCTCTTAGCACCTGATTTTCTCTACAGCAGGAAAATGAGGAGAGACAAAAAAAGAGAATGATTACTCATTGGTTATGTACCAGTAGATAACAATGAAAATAAGTGACTATGATGCAAAAACCGAAAATGCTACAAGCAAATGCCATATACAGAAAATATTAGAAGTATCTCAAATCTGCACAGCTGTTCCCTGCATTTATTATATATATATATATATAAAATTAATCTGATTCATTGCAACTGAAGTTGTATTTTTCATAGAAACAACAGTTTTGTTGTGTCAAAATAAAGCAAAATAATACAACCCTACAAGAATACTGTGTTTGAAAATGTAAGTTGTTTCTAACAATATTAAACAAATGCCAGATTGTTTCCCAAGTAAAACAGAATTCTTATTCCTCAGAGCAGAGTTTTTTCTTTGGTGTTCTCCATTTACAGTATTCTGCAAAATTCTCTAGCTTAACAAATATTAACACACATTCATCAGAGATGCCATATGAAAATGAATAACTGCAACAAGAACAGGAACAACGAACTCTTTTGTTGTGTTCAGCTGGACATATGCCTCTACTAGCTTATTTTGGGGGGACAGCGAGGTGCAGCTAAAGCTAACTAATTCATTGCAGCATGAATCACAGCCAACTTTGTTACTATGTAGAAGTGACACAGTTTGATAAATCAGCTGTTTGATTCATGGCGTATAGCTAAAATCTGATAGGAACATTTCCAAAACAGAGAATTATGTTCAGAGTTACTGTTACAAATATAGTCTGTTGGTTTTTAGTAATAGTGGTTGGGATTTGCCAACTGGAAAAGTGAATTGACCCAAATTTCCTCCAGAAAAAAAAAAAAAGTAAAGAAACTACATAAAAATAAAGGATGCAGCTGGATATTAATGGCACTCTGTCAAGCTAGTGTGCTCAAGTAAAACCTCAGCTAATCAGCTGCTATTAATTCTTCTTTAACATCTCGGAGACAAGACAACGGCCATGATACAGCCACAAAGAACTGACATAAAGAAACAGCAGTCCAAAACTTTAGATTTTTCTTTTGTATGTTCAGCTTAAGGACCAACTCTTCAGTTTTTCATGTACGAGCTTAAACGTAGCTAAAGAAAATGCTCTTGTAAAGGAAAGAACTTATCAATGTCTGTTTTTAGATGCACCTTGGATTTGGAAACTCAAATCTCTCTGAACTATCGAGCTTTTAAGCATGGATCTATTCACTACTTTAGACTTTGCAATAATTAGCAACACAAGAAAAATCCAAGTGCTAATGCTTTGCTTTGCTGAACATGTACACATGTTCTTAAAGAGAAGAAGGTCATGTATCAGCTCATCACTTTTTTGGAATCTTTTAGCTGAATATATTATAGATTTTTTTAGGTGTAAGAGATCTGAAATTATTTTTTTTCCTTAAGATCATTTAGGAGTAATTTTCTAAAGGAGAAGAATAGTCAAGTTTTTAGTAAACTGGACCTGCACTTAAATATCCAAAAAAGAGTCAAGTTGCTTAATTTCTGAAATTAATCAATTTGTCATATTAAGTCATAGATTATTTAATTAAGTTAAAACCAAAGAAACGGAACACAGAATGGTGTTTCTGTTACACGCATTTCTGTAGGACAAAATGAAGGGAAAGTAAATAAGGAATTATAGGAAGTCTATCAGAAAGACAGCAGTACCACACATAAAGGAAGCACATGGTCACATTGCGGCAAGCCAGACTGTTGTCATGTTTCACGTGTAAATGTCCAGTGGATGTAACTGAGAAATAGCTTGTGTGTACAAAAACATTACTATCATCCCGAGTCACTGCAGAGCTGGGGACATACAGGGATTTACATAGAAAGCACATGGAAATGAACTGTATTTAGTTGACACCAGTAGATCTTCTGAGTTAGTGCAATGAGTCAAAAGTGGGTTACAAGAAAGCAATAAAAACTGTTCATTCTGTAAACTACTATTAAACCTTCAACTTTCCCCCTAATTTATCTAGTTAAAACCAAATAAAGTACATAATACTCTGCATCACAAAACAGCTTTCTTAGTAAATTGCTGCTGGACCACTGGTCCACGAAAGACTCTACGGATGGGGTTCTGACATATAGCCAACTCTTATTTAGCCCTAATTAATTTCTACTTTATGAGGGAATGGAAGATAAAAGTCTTGAAGTCATACTTCAGGCTACACTTTCCACCAAAGTAAGCCACTGAAAAATATCATTGTTTGTGATTTTATACTTCATTTGCTCCAACGATAAATATAATTTAATTGAACCTTAATCAGAAAACTGGCTTAGCCTTAGCAATCTGTCAGTCTTATTTTAAATTTTCATTTAATTGTAACTTGAAAATGCATTTAAACCTCATAATTTAAATCCATTAAAATGCACGTGCAGCCACCATAAAAGCAAGCTTCTTCATATTTAAAATAACAGTTTATTAATAGAGGATGCACAGCGATCACTGAAGGCCACTGTCTCATTTTCCTGCTGTAAAACAATTTCTTTTCATCTCAAACTTGAAGTTCAATTGTCCATACAGTAACAACAAGCTTTCTGGCTGGCCAAAGACACAACTGTTTTCCAATTGTCTCAGACATTTCTGAAAATTTGTTTCAGCTAGCAGACAAAAATCAATACCTCAGCATATTTTCAGTGTCCAACAGTAAGGCATACCAGTCATTTCCTGTTAACACTGTGATCTTTGTTTTTCTCAAGAATGTCTTTCATCTGTTCAGATTTTGCATAATTTGTTTACTGTCCTTACTGTTCAACGGTAGAATTCTATCATGTTATTTTTATATATTCAATTGAAAAAGTAAATTTCCAATTTGTGTGTTACTATATCATCACTGTTACATAAAAAAACATTCTGTTCACCAAAACACAGAGAACAGTATGTAGTGCTGCACTGTTGTACCTAAGTACTTTTATTTTTTGAATTAGTTAGAGCTGTTACAGAAGCATCTAATTGTCTGAATACGTCTTGTCTAGTGTTTCCAATACAATCCAAGTTTTCAATATCCTTTTTACACTGGTTTGCACTCCCCAAAAAGTAAATTTATCCCCGTCATCTTCCGCATTCATCAGTGTATTGCAAAACCAGTGATCTGTAATTTATAATGCTAACACTAGCACTTCACTGAGTGCTAGCACATACTCTCTATCTTCTACACAGTTTCACAAATACATAATATTTTCTCTCAAAGATAATTAACCTTTGAAGGTGTAATTGTTCAGAACTAGTTGCCTATGCAAGCTGCATGGATTTCAGAACTTTCTGTGACTTGAACAAAACACTTTAAGACCAGAGTTACTTTATATAAATATATGCATATATGTACTGTGATACAATCACAGGAATTTTTACAGGCAATTTCTACTCTAGCAGCAAGCCTTGGTTCTGCAGGCCACCAGCCACTTAAGTAATGTGTGTCACAATTCATTCACAGAACATCTCTACTAAATCTGCTTCAACATCACAACTTGCTTCAGATATCACCATTCTGGCACACTGTAGCATTTCTGTTTCTCAGCATCACATTGCCCTCCATCCTGAAGGAGTGAAACTGAAACAAGGAGAAAAAAAAAAAACTCAAATCTATACCGGCTTTTCTATTTTTTCCCTCATCTTTCTTGTAACAGAAATTACATTTTGATAAAGCTGCTACGTTCTCTTCAGGTCAGTGGTAACAGGGTTCAGTTCTAAAACATTAAACAGAAACTGGTTGCAACTTTTTCATACTTTCTTCAGTTCTCTTCAGGGAAGACTAAGATGGTGGGAAGGTTGAGACATGCCCCAAGAGGAGAAGGGCAGATGCAAAGCTGTGGAAACATCCTGTCTTTTTTTTTTTTTTTTTTTTTTTTTTTTTTTTTTTTTTTTTTTTACAATGGGCACTGCAACAGGGCTCCCAATGTTCTGCATCATGTTGAAGCTCTTTCCCTAACCTCCATCTTCCCTCCTCCGTTTTCCTACACATACTTCATAACCTGACCCCAGTAGGAAGGTGAAATTGCCATTGCATTAGGAATAAAAGACGTGAGATGCACTGAAGGCCCCAGGTCCATGGTGACCTGTGGTGGAGCCCTGCTCCTGGCCTCTGCCTGCTGTAGGGAGCAGGGAGGGAAGGAGAGAAATATTAACACTGATCTTTGGGTGAGTGAGCGCACAGACCGATCTTCTGGATCAATGGAGAGGTCAGGATTCATTCACAGAAGATATCTGGCTACAAATCTTGGGTAATTTCTGGAAGACAATGGAGGAAGACATACCTAAGAATGTGACTGAGGATTACCTGCTGATCGCAATTTCTATTTAACCTGCACACTAGAAGAGCTTCTTTAATCGCTTTCAGTTCTGAAACCATTATTTCCAAGAATAAAACACATCTCAGTGTCCTTGGTATTGCAATGGAAGCTATCTATTTCCTCAAACATACACATTGTTTCTATATTTCTCTGATGTCAAGAAGTATCTTTAGATTCCTAAATTAACAATGAGAAAAAAAATGAGCACAGGTTGCTTGTAGAAGTAAAACAAATGCTAAGTGCTTTCAACAAATAAAGTAGGTAAGATCCAATACATGGTTAGGGTGTTGGAGATGTGAGAAATGCCAACAATATTGTTGCTTTTAGTGAGCACAGCAATCACCTGCCAGTCTCCAGAGTCACAAGAATATGAGCTTAGGGACGTATCAATAAATCATGGTCTTGCAGGTCAATTAAGGGGCTGAGAGACACTTGATTTCCTTCTCTCGTGCCCTAATAACAGTCCTCCTTGTAAGCATCTAGAGACAAAGTACATCCAACATGATTTTAGGATTGTGTTCTGGGCAGTTTGGCTCTACAGCCAACACGGGCATTGGGGCAGCACTGCACAGTTCTCCCCAGAGCCATGCCTGGAATGGTATAACAGAGTGTTCCCTTAATTGCTACCATCAGGCTTAACACATTCAGAGGTAAAAGTACAGAAACATCAGCTCAAACTGTAAGTTACATACAGAGCCCCCTATCATTGGGAAGAATATATTTCCAGATGTTTTGAGCTTTTGTTTTCACATGGCACATCTGCCACCATTACTATGTCTTATACCACAAATGCACAATGGGAAGATTTTGACAAGAACAGCTACAGAACAGGCTGCGGATAAATCCAGTCTTGTTTCCTTCCATAGAGACATTTTTATGCGCAGCACCAACGGAGCTGCTTGGAAACAGTGACCAAGGTTTGATTTTAGGCTTTGAGGTCATGGTTTCACCTTGACAACAGCTCTTTCATTTCAAGCAGTAACATTTGCCAGGATCCCTAAGGTGTTTTCATTTTTGTCAAGAAGTGAAAAAAAGGCAGTATGAAAAAATGATAAATCTTAATTCTCAAGCTGCAGGACTATCTCTGTGTCTCCAGCACAAAACTTCAAATCCAATCCAGGACCTGGATGTGTATTAGAAGTCTGCAGATTTAAACCTTGTCCACCATGATCAAACTGGATTTATGGAGCATCATAACTCTCCAGACACCATCCAGCAGCTTATTAATTTAATAGACTCCTGTCCATTCCATGATGTTCCTGCCCTGACAGTCTCTCAAGATAAGGCAAAAGCCTTTTGACAGGACAGAGTGCATATATATTTTCTTCTGTTTTCTCGTGGATGGGGTTGTCGACAATTTGAAATGTGTGGCTCAGCAAATTTGGGGGCTGTTTTTCCTTCCCTTTTGCTTTTCAGGGAAGATGGCAGAGGTAACATTACCATGAGCCACAGGGGTCATGAGGCTTTAGTTCAATGCAATCCTCAGTATTTATTTACAATAGTGGATTGAAAAAAATATTTAATTTAAAAGGAAATAAAACACATTTAGCATCTCTGCCATATCCTGAAAATAACACTTTTCTCAAAATGATTTGTAAGTGACTAATTCTACTGCAGTTGACTTAGAAAAATGAGGCAAATACATACCCTGAAAAAAATAATCTCTGCATGATGCTTGTATCTGTTTTTGCCAGTGGGTCTGAATACTTGAAGCAGTATTTCTTTTCACAAGGTTCCAGTGTGAAGTACAGACTGGGTTTTTTTATCCCTAACATGTTCTCGTGAGTGTTAGACTTTCTTTACAGCTTTTTATAGCTTCAGTCCAAAATATGTCATTCTCTACAAATCTTGTCAGTGTTCTACCTATTTCCTTGCCTCCTCAATTGAAAAGGAATTCAAATTTCAAATTATGAAACAAGCTACATAATAAGTGACAAGAACATAAGAATAAAACACAAAAACAAATGCATATATAGTGCATAAATGAGAACAAGTTAAAAATATCACTTGTCTGTTATGTGAATGAAATGCACTAATAATGAACAAAGAAGTTTTCATTTAAGAACGGAAATACAGCCATACCTCTGCATTTCCTGTGGTCTTCCCTTTACTATCTGCACGCTTAGAATTTAGAGGTCATGTAATAATTCATAATATACTATGACATAAATACAAATTCAGAGAAGATGCACAAAATAACCGTATTTGTATAGATTATTAAAAACCATATGCAAGACCTTAACTTCAAAACTCCCTAGCACAAGTAATCTCCCATTTTTTATCAGCTCTTCCATGGACTGTTCATATTAGGATATTAGGATGGAGTGACGGCATCAGTAGACAGGGGAAGGGTGACAGATGTCATCTTCCTGGATTTCTACAAAGCCTTTGACATGGTCCCTCGCCACATCCTTCCCTTTAAATTGGAGAGGTATGGATTTGAAGGATGGACTGTTTGATGGATGAGGAATTGGCTCGCTGGACGCAGCCAAAGGGTTGTGATTAATGGTTCTGAATCAGGGTGGAGGTCGGTCACAAGCAGCGTCCCTCAGGGGTTGGTCCTGGGACCGGTGCTCTTCAACATCTTCATCAACGACACAGAACATGGCATTGAGTGCATCCTCAGCAAGTTTGTGTATGATACCAAGCTGAGTGGTGCAGTCAATACATTGGAAAGAAGGGAAGCCATACAGAGGGACCCGAACAGGCTGGAGAAGTGGGCCCATGAAAACCTAATGAGGTTCAGTAAGGCCAAGTGCAAGGTGCTGCACTAGGGCTGCGGCAATCTATGACTCTGATTCTGTGATTCTATGATATGCCTTGTGTGCATTTCAAGAAGTATTCTGATTTCCCATGTAGTCTGTTGATACAATGAAAGAACAAAAAAAATCTGTAGCACTACCAAAGACTTCAGAAGGTTCTTCAGCTAATGGAGGCACCCATGGGGACTAGCAGTCTTCCAATAGATAGTTCTGTCTTCTGATAATTTGCATGGAACAGACTAATGAAATTCACAGAATTTTGTTTTTTGTAACATGGAAAAAAAGCCCCCTGCAATTTAAAATATATACCTCAAGTATCCTTTGGCCTACTAAACAATCTGTTCCCTGACTCAAAACAAAATAAACTGATGTTTTAATGTTGCAGTGTTTAAACATCTTATAATGTCTGACCTCTGTCTCATTAGGTTCCCTTGATGTTATATGTCTGCAGAGCAATGTACCATTACATTGCCTGAAGCCGACCAAAAAAGAGCATTTGCTAGCTCATTCACTGGGAGAAAATTCTATCAAGGACCACACAGAACAATTAAGAAAAGTAATTCTGTCTCACTAAAGAAAAATTTTTAAATCCTTTTGTTATAACAACTGACTTTTCTTACATGTTAAAAAAGTAGACTTCAGTACTTTAAATGAGGAATATTAATTTAAAATGACCTCTGATTCTTACTAGAAATCTCATGTAACATTCCTGCAGCATTTGTATCTTCAATGCCATTAGCCAAATAACTCATCCCACACTTGTGCAGTACTAGAGCAGTTTTATGTAGGTAATTACTGCCTGACTTTGTCAGTGTTGGGGCAGAGCATGGGAGAGCAGTGCTGGCAGAGCTGGGTGCCCAGCACTGCAGAGCCCAGCTTCTGCTCTTCCTTCTCACTTGCTGCCTCGCCTCTCATTTCCTTTTATAAAGTAGCTGCATGACACAGTTTCAGCGTGGGCAGCTGTCATTTTAACTAATCTCATGCTGTAAATCCACCCTAGCAGGCCTATTCTCTATTGTGATTGGAGAATGGACATTTTTGGGCAGCTTTCAAAAGCAACATCTGTTAAGAGTAAGCACCCAGTCTTGAGCTCATGGGAAAGTGCTCTGTACACTATTTCCCCCCTATTTATACAAGAAAATGAAACCTTGCTTCTTGTCCTTAGGCAACATCGTCCATTGCCAGAACTTTGTTACGGTCCCTCCATGGGCCCTGGCTGATTTCACTTGCAGAGGGATGGAGGCTTTTTACGGCATTGCTATCATGTGGTAATACCATCGGGGCAATTAAAAGCTCCAGCCCCTGGAATTATTCACTCCCATCTCACTTGGGAGCCACACTGGAGTGAGGACATTTTTTCTCCTCCTGAATCCTCGCAGTAATAACAAAGGCATAAACTACTCAACGAAGCCAGGCAGTGAAGGAAATAACATCAATAAATCACTCATGTAAATACAAAAGCAAGCAGCGCCTACCGCACCACAGAACGATAGGAAGCTCTGAGGCAGGTGAGCGGCTCGTCCCATCTCCAACCCCACTCCGCCCCGTCCCGCTGCCAGATCCCAGCCATACGCCTTCGTCAGGCACCAGCTGCCAGGCCCAGCATGTCCCATAGCTACCAGCTCCCACCCATGCCAGGAGCTGCCTTGGCAGTGCGCAACACGACCAGCCGGTCCCAGCCACAGACTCAAAGATGTTGGTTTTCCTGCACAGAGTTATCCTGTGGTGCTCTGCAATCAATTACTGTTATACCACCATCATTAATAATTTTCTTAATGAAAATGATTCTGTTGATCTCCGTTGTATTTTAATTATCAGAGTTAAGCATAATTACACTGCAGCTCTGAGCTGGCATGTAGACTCCTTTAGGGCGCAATTTTGTTTTAACACACTGATAATGTAATTTTACATTGTGTCAGTTGTTTAGTTATTATCCAGTCGTACAATTCCGCTGTATTCCTGATAACAGATAATAACCTTAGCACCTCCTATATCCTGAAGTCATTTAAAAAGCAATATTGGAATTTCACAACTAGCTAACTTAATCGCCTTATGATTTTATAATTCCCACAGCTAAATATTTGTACAGACACCCTGTTTTAACAATGCCACCAAACATACGGTATCCGTACATTTCACACAAATGGCTCAAATAATATCTAAAAAAGTCTGTTGTATGAGTGTGGTTATCAGTCTGTGCAACTGTCGTTTTTACACGTTGTGTATTCTTTTCCATCTTTTAAAATCTCTTCCGGTCCCAAGGAAAGATCTGCAGTTAATACACCATCCCTCCTAGGCTGTCGAGGGGCTCTTACCTCTAGTTCTAGAGATTTACCAGACCTGGTGCACAATGGTGCATGAATGCTTCTCGAGTAAAGTGCAGTGAATTCATGCATTAACACCTTCTACAAGATCTTACTTGAATTACTGATATTTTGCAGCTCTTTGAAGAAATTCCTAATTCTACACAAAGTACAATTCCACTCTTAAAAATCTCTCTTAAATTTCAGTTACTATGTCTAGGACATCTCTTAAATTCTATAAATTGAATTGAAACTATTTTTGCAACACGACAAAAGTTTGACATAAATATTACAACAAAAAGAGCATATCTTTTAATTATAGCTGTAAAAATTTCCTTTAAAAAGAACAGAATGCAATAATGACACATGCCACAAGCAGCCAGTTTGCATGAGAACTTGTAAAAAGGGGCATTAATTAGCTGTTTTTCGTTTTCCTGATTTGTTCTAGTGCTGGTGAAATGTAGATACAAAAACAACAGACAGAAATTAGTGATCCTGGACTAAACAGAATTAATTTCAGACACCAAATAATTATTTCATAGCTATTCACTCTGAAAGTGCTTTGCTGCGTGGTTTTAAATAACCAATTTCTTAATTTAAAATTTAACTTGAAGATGAATTCTGATTTCACTGCAACAACAGAGCAACATAATCCTGGACCAGGCTCTGAGCATCCTGATCTAGCAGTAGACATCCACTCCAGGGGAGTTGGACTAGATGATCTTTAAAGGTCCCTTCCCTTCCAGCTCTGAGGATTCTATGATTCTAATATATGTACTTCATACACACACACACACATGCACACGTGTTTGCTTACCTAGTGTAAGTATTATGGAGAGTTTTGAAGGCAAATAGGGAGCTATGTGCCTTGCTGAGATTCATTTTCAATAGGAACTACATGGCATAGGAGCTATACTATACTTCTTCTGGGATTGAAAATGTCCCTGTGATCATTCTGTATGCAGTGTGTGGCTGACTAAGGTGTCTTTAGCCTCTAGTGAACTGGAAGTCAGCCTGACAGTCCTGTGCTCTTCTAAAAAGTCTGGGAAAAACGATGTTCCCAAAGATTTCACTGTATTATTACAGCTGAAAGGAAATATAGTATGCACTTCCAAGTCAACTCATTGACCAGTAACATGTTCTGATAGCAAAATCTAAAACTTATTTTCCTCTCAGAAATGTGCCAATTTATTCCACTCAACTTATCTTGGATATAGTGAGAAAAAGAGCTCCCAGGTGACCAAATCCACTATATGTACAATTCCACACATTTGTCAGCTAATTGCTTTCCAAAATAACAATGTATTGCTAAACAAGCAAACAAAATTATACACACGCAACTACAAAATAACATCAAATTACAACTTCATGCCAGCTGACACCATTTCATTAGAAGTAACGGCACTGTGGGAGACAGAATGCGAACACAAATCAAGGCAATGTGATCTGGAATGATGAGATACAAATTGAAGGAAGAAACATTATTATATTTATTTATTTTACCATCTTCTATTTGACATTGTTTTGTGATCCAAGCCAATTAATCTTTGTAGTACAAAAATCCAAGCAGGCCTCAAGGCAAGGGTAGGTGCTTAATGAACAACAGTACAGCCAGTGCCAAGTGCAAAGAGATAAATAGAACTCATTGAAGGTACAACTTATTTCCTACATAGTTTAATCAAATTCCAGGTTTTTAACATGCATTTATAACCTAGGGTGCACATCTTGATCTCCAGTTTTCAAAAGCAGCTGCATTGTATGGTAGAGATATCAGAATTTATCTTGAGCACTGTATGACTATTACTCTACATTCTTAATGAAATACTAAAATAACAAGTATCATCAGTGAAGCAAAATCCAGCACATTAGAATGAAAAGTAATGTTTTGGTCTGCTTGAATTGTGCTGAACCGCATAAAGTAAGTTCTTATTATTAAAAAAGAAATCAATAGATTCAATCATACCGCACTGAAACTGTCTAATGAATTGGTTAGTGTTTGTAAGGTACTTTGAAGATGAAAAGTCTTACTGGTATATATGTGGTAAGTACTATTGTAATTACAGAAAGAATATAATACTTGATAAGACAGCATCCTATGGGAATTCACAGAAGTTGTATTTTAGACTGAAAGGAATTTCTCATTACATTAAGAAGTTGCTGCAAAAAAGTTTGCCTGTGAAAAATATTCATACAGTTCAGTATGCAGGAGAAAACCTTTCCCTACACAGGGAAAACTGTCCCTACATTTCAGCACATTGCAACTTTTTTCACTTGGGCTGCAATCAGAAAGCTGTGAAGGAAGGGCAGCTCAACCCTTTTTAGCTGTGAGCCCAGTTCTTTAGTACTGCAGGTGTTTCAGGTTGCAGAATGAATATGTTGGCATTCTGTAATTATAATAGAAGGAATTTATAAGACCCTGGTGTGCAACTCATTTTTAACATGCAAATTCCCTGTTTTCAGCTTTTCAACTTTCAAAGGCTTGTGGCAGTTTAAAAGCAATCCTCTTATAAGTGTATAAATTGCAATGATTATAGGAACAAGTTGTAATTGTTTCTAGTAAGTTTTTAGGAGTCTTTGATGTTATGATTAGTGTTTTGTATGTTAATATATTGATATGGGTGCTTATTTGCCTGGATGCTTATGTGCTGAAATGGTCACTAGGTTGCCTCAGCAAACAAATCTTTGATCTCAGTAGGTCTGTTTGGTTGGAAATAAAACCTAAAAGAAATTAAACAAGAACAGTACATGTTCTGAAGCATTCACAAAGTGCTGAGACTGGTGATTGAAATACAAGGAAGGAAAGTCAGTTTTGCAACATGACCTTCAACAGGAATTCCACAAACAGCTACTCTAAATAGATTATTCTGTGTATTCAAGCACTATTTTTAATAGGCTGCAATGATACCATGACCAAATTTTACAAAGATTTCACCGTGAGTGACCAAACGGCCTGGTGTATAGTCCACTGCATGACAAACGCAAGAACTCAAGGCTCTCTGGACAAAGACAAAAGTGTCTTGAATCAAAGTAGCTATTAGATGTGATAAGTTAGACAAAGCACGTCTGGGGGGGCCTCACAAGATCTCATACTGACTTGAGCAAATCTGAATACTCACATAAAACAGATATGATATGCGTTCCCATTAGCTAATGCATTACAGTGAAGCATCATCATGCAGAGACTGGAATGTCAGAAGTTACAGCCCTGTAATCCAGTCCCAGTTATCTTCTATTTCCATGCTGACATGGAAGTCTTATCACGGTCCAATCAAGTTCAAATTCTTCTTATAAAAGATTTCAGTTAGGAGACTCTAACTCCTGTAATGTAACGTGGAGAAATGCTTTCTGGTATGTCCTATAAAATGTTAGAAAGAATTCACCTATTTCAGCTGTATAGACTTCACTGAGGTTTGCCAAGAGGCACCAACTCTCAGAAACAGTATTTCATGTTGGCTGACATTCTTCCATGCTTATAAAGCATTTAGAACACTACAGACACTGTAAGGGGTTTTATATCATTAAAAGGAAGAAAAAGCATAATAAGAATGTGGTAGCAAAAACAGATGGAAAACTATTCTAGTTTGAAGGAAGTCAAACTATCCATTGTCCTGTTATGCATTAGGTATATCTTTTGTCAATACCCAGCACAAGAAAGTAGAGAAAAAAATCAGCTTGTGTTTACCTTTGCTGTACACAATGCAGTTGTTTTTGTTGTCTTCTACTCCTTGCCAAGTCACATCCAGCAACCACTTGGGGCCAGCAGTCAGTACCATAGGGACGGAAGCCTTTGTCTTCTGTAGGAAGGATGATAACAAACAGATGCCATTTGCTTGCCTTGATTAAGAACTTGAATAATATTATTAATAATCATTTTATTTGCCGACAACAAAATCTCCAAACCCATAAGCCAATGTCTTATTCCCCTGCTTCAGGATTTTTTTAAGAAGACACAAGCAGTATGCTTTGGTTTTTTCATTGATTGAATAGTGGAACTATTATCAAGGATTTTTCCAAATGATATTGGATCAGATCGCAGCGATCAAGCAGATCTCTGGTGGCTGTGAATTATAAAGGGAATGTAGATGACTTTCACAGCAAAGAGCCAACTGTTTAGAAGTGAACTTCAGACACATTGTACTGCATTATCAGCAGGATCTCACTATTTCCTGAAACAGACAGGAAAGAATTTAAAGAATCGGTATCCATTTCAAAGATCTGTCCAGGGTAACATTTGTATTATCATAGGAAATTGTTCTGAATGGATAATGAAACTTTTCCCCCTTCGCGAAGTGTTCATGTGTGATTTTACTATGTCTGAAATAATAACGTTAATGATTCAGTACACTTTGTCTCCATAAAAACAATAAAAGAAGTTGAATTAATGATTTGAAAAGCACAGAAGTGAAGTACGACATTTCTGTCATAGCCTGAAAGGCTAACAGACAATGAGATGAGCATTTAACAAAATAATCTCCTGCATTTTTTGAGATTTTATATTTAGAGAATCTGGCATTTGAGGAGATAAGTTGAAGACTTCAAACTTATTTATACTTAAGTCCTTTAAAATGGCAAAAAATGGAAAAGAGTTGAAATACTTCAGGAATTCACAATTCTTACCAAATTTAAAACCACAAAATAGGGTACATACAGTCATCACATTACTTTTAATTTTACTTTGATTTTTTTATTTTTCTCTGGGATACAATCCCGTCTAAGATATTCTGTTTAAGATATTTTGATTGTTTCATATTCCATCAGTAATGCTTCAGCTGGCTCCAGATAGGTTTTACAGGTAATATTCTGTATGATTAAATGAGCTCAAAAATCTCAGTATGCAAAAAGTCATATATTCATCAGGGCATTCCTGATGCAGTGGCCATATTTATTATCTAGGACTGGCTTAGAAATGCAGCAAATTATAGTAAGAGTTATCATATAATACTCCACATTCCATCAAAATTAGACTATTTAAAAGATATTGGTTATATTAGGATTGAATTCATAATTTTACACAAGATTAACTTCATAAACTTATAAAATAATGTGCTCAGTATAATTTATTATATATCAATATTTTTTAAAAGATAATGAAATAAATCAGATACTGAATGCCATAGTTCTACTTATTTTCAGGATTACTCTGATGTTTATTTTCTAATACTGTTTTATGAAGTATTTCTTGCTTAATTTGCATTTTAAATTTTGCATTTTTCATTTAAATTTTTCATACTTCTTCCATATACACTGTTATTCATCGTCCAGAAGTTTTGGAAGAAACAGATATAAAGCGAAGAATGAAATGAGTGGAAAGGAATGTAAAAGCTAGCAACAGCACACCTAGCTAGTTTAAAAGTACTGAAAACAGAGACGTGCAATGTCTCAATTCCTAATATGGCCTTTCATACACAGAACTGCAGACAGTGTGTTTGCATATGTGAAATATTATGAGTTACCCCTGCTACATGTGTTGGAAATCTGAATTTAAACCTGTATTCTGCTGCATAACAACATATTAAAAAAAAAAAAAAAAAGTCAATAACTTCCTATATAAATTATCAAGAAGTCTGATATTATCAACAGGAAATCAGTGCAAATTATTTACATCTGGATTGCACAGAAAATAGTGATACGAGTGAGGCATGAACTGATAAAGAAATGCAAGATATGAAATGAAAGGCAATCAAAATTTTATCTTGGCATCCTACTATAGGGAAGTCTGGATTTCAGTGTCTTTTACACCATAGCAGCATAAGGCTGCTACAGAAATGGAAGAGTGGCTATTCCTCACAGAGCTAAGAATCATACCTATATTTAATATAAGCTTTAGCACAACTGCTAGCAACCTTGACTGCACAGCAATAAGGAAGAGGAGGGCTGGGGCATGTTCCTACCACATGCTGAATTTCTTCACCTGCCATTTCAGCGAAACCTTTAACTTGTCCTTTGTGCCTATATATGCTCTCAGTTTCTGGTAATCCCAAGTGCAATCAGGTAATAGTGCAATATTATCCAGGTAGCAGACCTTTCCAAGTATACCATCAATGATTCAGGCATTCAAACAAGTCTATTTTTCAAGCTGGAGGCCAAGTTAAAAAAAAAAAAAAAAGAAAGAAAAAGAAAAAAGAAAAAAAGAAAAAAGAAAGAAAATGAAAATTAAAAAAAAAAAAAAAAATTAGCCTTCAAGAGCAGAAGAAATCATCTATTTGATTTTTCTAAGATCCAATTCCTTTTTCCGGTTTTCTTCTTCCCAGACATCTGCCATTTAATTGTTTCTCTCCCATCTGTAAGGGTATTAATATTTGCATTAAGGTGGCATCAAAAAGCCTCAAATAACATCAAGATCTTCTTGTGCTGGGCAATAGTTGATTATCTGCATAGACAGGACAAATAATATGTCCTGGGAAAGGATTGTACTTAACGACATACTGCTGAGGAAGAAGTAAGATACAGAGATACTGCTTGACTTTCTCATGGAGATTAATTTCTCCTTTAGTAAGTGGGTAGGCTTAGTCCCAGGCTAGTGCCCTGCTTTCTTCCAGGCAATGAGACGAGCCCAGGCTGGTGCCTCACCCACTCCAATGTGCAGCAGCAGGAGCAGAGTGAGCACCAGCAGTTAGCATGTGAGTCCACTTGGCTGAACACTGTTTATAGAGGTTTTTTTTTTACCTTAAAGAACTACAAGATCACTAAACTAGCTTCCAGGTCAGCTTTCTGGTAAAGCTTGTCACCATTTCAGCTGTGAGCAGTAACTGGGCACCATAGACAGGCCACAGGAGGTACAGGGCATTTCACCTTGCAGCTCTATCAGTCCACCAGAGCCAATGGACACCTCAAACACATTTCCCACCCTCCCATAGCTGAGCTCTTGCACTGTGCAGGTATGTAAATAAACTCCTAATATGAAAGCAAAACTTCACAAGGCTCTGGCTGCTTGTAAAGCCTGGCAGCTGTACTAAGGACTACTGCCAATGGCTTCTCTTTGAAGTCACTCAGTGGCGTATTGTGTGAGCTGTAAGATGAGTCAAGACCACCGTTGAGGTTCTTGGGGTATGGCATCCTGTGCAGTTCACACATTCACAGAAGGTGTTCACAACTGACAGAGGTTAGCTCTTCTTGTGGCTTATTACATAGTAAGAATTGAAGCAAGCTTGCTGATTCAGGAAAGGCCATTTCCCTAAAATGGTTAAAATGAAAAGACCCCAGTCCAAGATAACAAGAAGCTATGGTTAAATCAGTCATGCCTTTATCACCTCAAGATTAGACTACTGCAATGCGCTATACCTGAGGCTACATTTTAAATCCATTTGAAAGCTGAAGCTGGTGCAGAATGCGGCAACCCGCTTGTAAAGCAGGATATCGTGCTTTGAGCGCATTACACCAGTGCCTTTTAATCTGCACTAAGTGTCTGTGGATTTAAGGCACTGCCTGCAACCTGTGAACCCCAAGACCTGTCTATTTGAGATACTTGAATGAGACCTGCCACATCCTCTGTCCCAGATGTATAACTGAGATCCACCAAGGCATGTAAAAAGGAGCTTTCTTGGATCAACACAGAAGAAACTGTTGGCAGAACAAAATTGCTTCACCAGAAAGCTGTAAGTCCGGTCAGAAAACAAGGAGAACAATCAGGGCACAAGGAGCAGAAATGGCAAAGCAACAGGAAGAAAGGTGGGGAAGAGGTTATTTGTTAGGGGGAAACCTGCACAGATGGAGTGCATGCGGGAGATATCCAGGCATCAGATGTGAAGAGCACATGTGGGCAGTTGGCTGGTGAACCATCTTGCATTCATATACTGGGTCCACACCAATGCTAGCATCTGTGGATCATACATTGTGGTCCCATTGCTATGACTCAACCAGCCATGATCAGGTTCCTCACCTGAGAAAACTGCTTTAAAAATAACAGCTCCTTCAGCTTAATACTGTTTCCTCCTTGAACCTTGCTTTAGTTACAGTTATAGGACAGGATGGAACAGTTTTAAACTAAAAGAGGGGAGATTTAGATTAGATATTAGGAGGAAATTTTTAATCGGAGGGTAATTGAGGCACTGGCACAGGCTGCCCAGAGAAGCTGTGGATGCCCCATCCCTGGAGATTTTCAAGGATGAGTTGGATGGGGCCCTGGACAACCTGGTCTAGTGGTTGGCATGGGGTTTGGCATGGGGTTTGGCATTCCAACCCCCATGGCAGGGGGTTGGAATGGGATGATCATTATGGACCCTTCCAACTCAAGCCATTCTATAGTTCTATGATTCTATGATTCTTCATCATCACAGAATCATAGAATCTCCAAGGTTGGAAAAGACCCACAGGATCATAGAACTGCAGAATCTCCAAGGTTGGAAAAGACCCACAAGATCACCCAGTCCAACCATCACCCATCACCAATAGATCTCACTAAACCATGCCCCTCAGTACATCTACACATTCCTCGAACACTTCCGGGGTCAGTGACTCCACCACCTCCCTGGGCAGCCCATTCCAGTTGTCTGACCACTCTTTCAGAGAAGTAGTATTTCCTAATGTCCAGTTTGAATCTGCCCTGGCGCAGCTTGAAGCCATTCCCTCTAGTTCTATCACCAGTTACACGAGAGAAGAGGCTGACCCCCAGCTCACTACAACCTCCCTTCAGGTCGTTATAGTGAGTAATAACATCTCCCCTGAGAGGTCTCCCTCCAACTTTAGGTCATAATCCCACAAGAATTAAGTTAATATTCTCAGAGTATACAGTAAAAATCATCCTGCAATTCATAGAATGTATACATTTTGCAGGAACACTTAGTTGGGCGTTCTCAACAAACCTGTTAATAATTGTTCTAAAGCTTACTAAATAATACTGCTTGTTGCCTAAATATAATTAGTAGGGATTTCGTAACACAGGTGTCCATAAGATGGGGCCATACAAGAGGAACCTAAAATTTTAGAAACAAGGGTACATTAAAAATCTGCAGTGTTGTTCACTGCTCTGCACTACAAAAATGTGTACTCTGCACTAGAATGATTTTTACCTGAAAACATCATTTCTGCTGATGTCTTTGTATGCGCCATAACCAGACAACTTTGAGGAGGACAAAAAGGACTGAAATTGTGATCTCTTGGGGAACAATTAGAATTAGCTAATGAGGATAAAAGAGGTCAAGCAGACATCCACTTTTCACTAACCTCTGAAGCAACTGGACAAACAAGGGAGGCAACTCTCAATAAATGTTTATATTCTGTCAAGAGGTTAATGGAGATAAAAATAGCCATCTCAGAGGGTTGAAAATAGTTTGCACTCTTGCTAAAAGGAATCAGTGCTGACAAGCTAATGTTAGATGGGCTCTTCCTTGCATAGGTTTCTAACATATGATGTGTGTGGCCTGGCAGAAACTTGACGAAACTCCCACGCCGAAGGGAAATATGGTATGAGCAAGTTGCTTGATATCATTGAAATTCTGATGTCAAGCGCCTGATCATTGCTAAGCTGTTTCCTAAGAAGCTGTACCAGAGCAATAAATACGTACTAAGCTAGTGTTTGGTAACTCCCTGTGACACAGCTACACTTTTCCAGGCATGGCTTTCCAAAAAGCATTCAATGTTATTTAAGGAGACGAATTGTTTATTGAAAAGTCACTACATTTCTATCTTCACCTTTTTTCCTCGTAAAATGTAAAATCAAAACTATCTCCTTGAAGTATTCTCACCAAAACAGAGGCTAGCTGCTGGCTACTTAAGATTTTCAAGGGCTTTACTTCTGATTGTCTTCTGATTCCCACAGATTTTCTTTGAAAATCTTCCAGAGTCCGCATTCCCATAAAGGATACAAGATTGCCAAAATGCCTTCATGCCCTTGTAGAAAATCCTAATGTCCCACAGTGCAGTGTTACTTTCGACAGCAAATTAAAAAGTGATTGTAATGGGAGAAGAGCTGCAAATATACCTCAGGTGCCTTCAGATACATATCTTGCATAGGAAAACACCAGTTAATATACTCACGGAGGTTTCAACATTGAAATTCAATTTAAATTCAGTTTAATCGTCACAGGGTTGACGTATCTTCTGACACCATGAATATGCAAAATGTCCTCTCTCAAGAGGTTAAGTTCACCTTTGGTGGTCACCATACTCAAAACTTTATTAGCTCATCAAATCAGCTCAGTTGCGAAGGTCTCCCAAGAGGTCATTTGGGACTGAATAATAGTAGAGATTTGCATAGGTCTCCATCTATTCCTATTTAATTAATATTTGTTCCAAGACATTTCTGAGAAATAAGAAGGGTAGTAACTTCACTATATCACCTCAAACTTACATTGACTATCTTAGTTTATTTGTTCATCAAAACTGATTTACAATAATCAAAGCCTAATACAAACTCAGTGGACAGACAAACATAGATCCCATTTTTGTTAATTTGTGTGCTGGACCATCTCTCAGAAGATGCAGCTTCCCAGAAAAAATCTTACCTTTTCCAAGAAGGATTCTTGGAAGAATTTTTATTTCAAGGGTTGCCAGTCCACGCTGGCTGCACTCCACAGTGCCATGGCTTTCTGTGCTAGATACATAGAGGCAACTCCTCTCCACAAGATTTAAGATGTGGGGAGGATTTCGGTTTCATGGTTCCACACCAATGCCAAACCTTACTAATTAAAACAAGGACATTGCAGTTTCCACCTGCTCTAGAACAATGCAACGACACCAGAATTTCAGTTTTTGCAGCACCCTCTTGCCCTGCTATGTCTATCAGTAAGATCCTGAAACTAAAACTAAACGCAAGGTAAATTTTGCAATCCTTAGTCCTTGTGGTTAATTTTTTCTTTTTTAAAATCTCATGAAAATGTAATAAATGCAGTTAATTTCATCTGAATCTGCCGACAGATCTGGGAGAACTGTTTTAATTACTACTTCACAACTTTAAGGGATCCACTGTTTCAGAGGAGTGTTCAAGCATTAGTCTGTGGTTAGGGCTAGATGAAAAGAGGACTTGAGCTTTTTCATCTGCACACTTGTACCTGGCATTCTGCCATGCTAACTGGAAAGACAGAACAAACATGAACTGTTGCCTGTTGTGGGCCATGAAACTAGTGATGAAGAAGGGAAGGGTCAGTGGGACTCCTCAGTATATTGGACAATGCAGGGGGAACAACGTCCTCATGCCTCCTTCCATCCAGGATTCTGGAATTCTGGACTATGTAGCAATGGTGGTTAACACAGCAGTGCTGTACCCAAGTACCAGCAAATTGTAAAACAATTTGCAACACTTTTGGTCTATATATGACATTTTACATTTATATATATATCTCAATATTTCATTTCTCTGAAGTAGCAGTGCCTTCATCATTTTTTTTTTTTTTTTGTGGTGATAGTAGAGGATAAATAATTGGTAATATTTGAAAAGTCTGCTGCCAAATCAAAGCCTTCAAATGGTTCAGTCTCAAAAAGAAAGAAGAAAAAAAAAAAAGTAAAAAATAAAGTAGGAAAAAAGAACTGTACACACAGATGGAATCCCAAAAGACAGCTGGGATTCCCTGCAACTGAGAAACCCTGCTGTTTACCCCGAGAGATCATCACTTGTCAAGTGACAAAGCTGAACATACATTTCACCATACAACCACAAACCTTAAGCAGACCAATGAAAATATTAAAACAACAAAAAAATACACCCTAGGTCTATTAATATTTTCCAACACTTGTCATGGCTTCAACATGCTTCCAAATTCTTTATTAATATCAAATATGCCTGGTGACAAATGCCCTTAATACAAGCCAAAAACACAATAGATGTTGAGATCATTTCACACTACCCAGCTAGAATGCATCCTTTTACACCTAAAAAAAAATAAAAAAAAAATCTAATCTCACAGTAACTTTGGTATAAAATAATAGCTGCCATAAAAAACAATTTTAGCTTGTTCTACATAATCTGAAAATGAGGATTAAGTAAATAATGGCACTTTATAAAGTTCTAAATTGCACAACTCAGAATTACAAACTTTTGCAGGGCTGGAAATGTAACATAATTTCAAATCATGCTTGCATTCAGAAGCACAGATTGATCTCTTGGACTGAGTGTGGAGGATGCTTTTTCACTCAGTCCCAGCAGTGGTCCTCAATCATGCTGTGTCAACAGAGCTTCAGTGGAGCCTTCTGAGAGTACTTTAATCCTTCAGTACCTTTTTCCAGTGTTTAGAGAAGTGGAATCATCCAGGATCAGGACATTCATGACCTATTCATACAACACTAACCCTTTTACTTAGCATGTACTGTCAAATGCTGAGGGATATTCCACTTCCCTAATCTCAGAAACTTAATGGTACTAATGGAAGGATAATGGAGATTCACATAAGAAGTTTATCATAATGCAGCTATAATTAGTCACTCTAGCTTGTAAGTTGTGCAATTAAATATTTGCCAAATTGTCTTAAAATCTAGATTTATTGTAAAAAAAAAATAGATATATAGAGATAATTATTTTACTCTATGTCTTTTTATATCTGGGATACTTTTGGAATCTATCTTCAAACTCTCCCCCAGAACAATTCTTATTTCACATTCTGGAGCACAAAGCATGGATACTTGGACGCAGCTGAAGGTTTGTACAGTTCTTTCTGGCTGCCTGTCATGTGGCTCTGGAGGATGCGACAGCCAACAGGAACAGGAAAGCAAAAGCAAGAAACTGGACCTCTGAAAACTTAATAAACTTTCCCTTCCCTCACTGCCCCATGTTTGTGTGCTTTACAGCCTGGTCCTTCCCTTCTATAAAGTCAGTTCACCCTGGCCCCTAGCTTGACAGCCACTCCTCTCCCTCCCTGTCCTCCTACTTTTCTCTCTCCATTTTGTATGTATCCATTTAGCTACATCTAGCCAACTCTTCTTTTTCTCGAAGACCATAGGAAGGACAGGAGTGCATTTTGCCATCACTCCCATGACCAGATCGTATTCTTAGTTGGTGCTGAGATAAATATGAATATAATTAACAAGGATCTTCTCAAATGTAGTGAAATGCTAAGCAAATTGTCTGTGTTCTGGTGCTTTGGTACCCTTGGGTAGCTTGCCCATATGATTGTGCCTTAGTGTTCAGGTACTGCCATGGGTGTTGAACTTTTCCGTTTAACTTTGAAGTCAAATACTTTTGCTAATACTGTTTCACAGGTGACAAGCACCTGTACAGATGAAATCACACTACATATATCGCATGACAAGATATAATGCAGTTCACCACACTTACTTTCACCCTGAATTATCAGTGCATTTCTCCTACTGGGTAAACTTCTATATTGTAAATTATCGTCTACAATGAGAATTAACTCTTTTCCTAGTAATGAGATCATTTTGATATTTGCTAATAAACGTTTTCCAAATGTGCTTGCTTAAGCATACCTTCTTTAACTTCTACTGAACATCTTTAGTATTAAATCAATGAGTATTCTCCTTAGTAAGGTTCAGCTGCACTTCTGCTGGAATAAACAGTGAATCCCTGTTAATCATTTGACCCCTGCTCCCTTTCCACCTGTGGAACTAGGGGAGTTAATATGACAACATGCATTTCAGATGATCAGAGAGACAATTACCAAGATTTCTGTAGAAGACATGAAGACATTTATACTGCACACGGGTTAATTCTGCCTGTTCCTCCATTTTACACTGAAACAGTCAACAATGATGCCTATACCTACAGTATATTTGCTGTATGACTCTGAACAATTTCTGCTCTGTAGTAATTTTGGATGTTTTATCTTTTGTAATTTTATTTTCCTTTTTCCCTGGAATAGATTATTTAAATTGTCATTTCCAGAAGTTCAAATTTCATTTAGTATATATAGTATTAATTTATTTTTATCTGAATAATCCATTAAAATACAAAAACAAAAAAGAACATACATAAAGCCTTCTATAAACAATCCATTATACATGACTATAGATTAGTTAGTAGTTCATTGATTCTGCTTATTATATTTTATCATTTCTTTGTCTGCAACAAAGAAGTTGTTCTGCAAACAGAAGTTGTGTATTTTACTTTGGAAAAGTGAATGTTCTTAACATAGAATGTGAGTAAGTGAAAGTCATGCTTTAGAAACAGTAAAAGATAGTATTGTTTAATTTCACTTTTTTTTCCCAAAAAGTTATAAAATCAAATATTATTTTTATATATTTGTACAGTATTTTTAATATATAATCCATTGAAATCCTATTGGAATTATATTTCCAATGAATCCTGAGGCCTTTTATAAAACATATGTAATACAAAGATATTATAGTCGATGGATTAGGCATTATAATGTTATTCTCATGATGATGTGTGAAACAATGCCAGAACTTCAGTGGTATACACTCTGAATGCACTCAAAAATTACATATAAATTATGTACCTACGTAAATAATTTGGAAGAGAATTAGGGAACAGAATACACATCCTGAGCTTTTTTCCCAATTTTTTAAAGATCTTCATGTACTTTTTAAATTAGATAATTTTAAACATAACTTCACAAACATGAAATAGGGTACTTTAAAGTACCAACATAAATCCAACATAAAGTCATCTGTGAGTTTGAAAACTGGGTTTTAGATTTGTTAGGACAGCATAATCATTTAAGAAATGTTTAAGGCACAATTCAACAACCACTTTGATTAATTATTTTTAGTTCAGTTAAAACATCAGAGTTTATCTCATTTTAAGATTACCCTTGACATATTTAGAAATCCTAATGCAGATTTTATGGCCCACACCTACCCCTGATGGTGCTAATGGACTAGACATAATGAATCATTCTAATTTGGATGAAAGGACCACACAACATTGCGGCAGTCCTTTAGAGAATTAAGGCTCAATTCTGATCTTCCAGACTTACGAATGCGTTTTTTGGATTAGGCCGCATATCTGTACATCTGTTGAGTCTCAAGGGGTGTATACTGAGCTAAGTATTCTGACCTTCCAATGTACTGTATCAAACGTGTGGCCTTGGGATACGAAAGGATTTGATTACAAATGTATTTTAACGCTGATTTAATATATAATTATGGGGCAAAACCTAATTCCTACTTACATCTTCACGTAGAAAATTCCAACAGTATTAAGCAGACAGTAGGATATTTTTTACCCACTGAGTATCACACTAAGTGAAAGAAATGGAACCCAGCCAGGATAATGTAAAATCAAGGACAATCTTCTTAAGAATAGCTTTAAAATCTTCTATCCATACAAATAAATAAACAAATAAACAAACAAGTTTAAATCATCTTCTGTGAGTGTGCTACTGGTCGGTACACTGCTGTGTTATGCATGATCCCTGACTGCTTCTAGGAAAAATAAGTAATTTTCAGTGGTTCTCCATTCTTTTCTTGCAGTTAATAAGGAGAAGATTTAACTTATACAGTGCAACATTCTGATACAAAAGTTTGTAAATAATCGGAATGTTGGATTATCCTCTCTTCACTTCCAAGTATAATTTCTATTTTCTGGCTGTTAAATATAGAATTTCATGAAGTGCCCTTTGCTTGGTTAAACTTTCATAAAATATATTTAGTATTTTCATATTTTAAAAGTATTTATTTTTTATTCCACTTAAAACTTCCCAAATACTACAGTTAAAAAAAAAAAAGAAAAAAAAAGCATGAATACAGACCTAACAAGGAAATCAGTTTAATAGAAATTAACACATCACTATAAAATATTTTAGGATTTTTAATCTCCTTTCTATTCCATCAGCTTTTTTGTACAGATTTTTAAATAACTAACAATGCTATTGAAAAAAACAGATTAATACAGGGAAAATATTAATCTCAGAGAAATTATATTTCAAGATTCAGTGCTTTCTCTTCAATGTGATGAAAAATCAGATCTCAATGATGGATTAATGGTGATTACATTTTTTTTTTTTTTTTTTTTTTTTTTTTTTTTTTTTTTTTTTTACAGTTTCAGAAGTTTTGGGCCAAGAAGATGAACTGATCACAGTAGTACCTTTACTTTGTGTACAATTATATCTTCCAGCTAAAAAGTATGTTTCATTACATAATCAGGACATTTTTTTCCCCCCACTGTGTTAACAGCTTGAGGACTTTTTTTTCTCCTTTTCTCACATATATAAATATGAAAATGAATTTCCCTTAGAACAGCCAATGGCAGATGAAAAGGATCCTCATTTTTGTAACTCGTATGACATAGTCATGTAACATGGCTCTCATCTAAATTACTTCAGTGGACTGATTATATGCAGCATGACGAAGAACTGCAATGAAGCAAGTTTGCATGAAAAAAAAAAAAAAAAAAAAAAAAAAAAGTAAAGGAATGGGTGAAGGTCCTTCACTGGGATGAGAGATAATGATGGAGAGTCCAGCAGCAGGACTGGTGCATAAGGGGCCTGGTTCCAGTAAGACTCAACAAACAGCTCAGATCAGAATCTAAAGTGCAGGAAAACAGCCTGTAGCTTCGAGATTAGCTTTCTCACACTACTCCTGAGTTAAGCCAGTACAAACATCATCATGAATGCATAATTATGATTATGCACTACACTATGCATAATAGATCTTAAAATTGGGAAACAAAGAAGTAATGTAGGAATGCTATTTTCAGGCTTTTGGTTTTGAAGACAATAGAGCTTGGTGTAAGGGTAAAAGACTTTCTAGAAATAAAAACTGTTCCAAGAAAATACATTTTCTTGGAAAATTCAGATGATTATGAAACATTTACACATAAAAGACTGGCTAAAAGGGAGACAGGGACCTTGTGCTATGCTCATAACTTGAAAATAACAATGAATAAAACCCACTCCCATCTCATTTTAACATAGCGTAGGGAACTAAAAAAAAAAATATCACTTCTGGACTACATAACAATAGACAGAAAAGCTGACAGCTTGGCAAGTTTACATAAAGTATCCTTCAATCAGAAAAAAAAAAAGTGGGTTTTTTTTTTTTTTTTTTTTTTTTTTTTTTAATTATTTGCAACCAAAAATTTGACTATGAACCAACAAGTATTTCTGGGACTGATGATAGACTAGTATCCCAAGTTAATATGATGGTTTTGAAAGAGACTGATGCAGCCTGCTGAAAGAGTACTGATAGATCCATTTCATTTACAAGTGTAGATACAGCACAAGTGACGAATGGAATAGCTGTGCACATCTATGACTTCAGAATATTGATGCCAGACTCATGCCAGTCAGCATTCCACTATTTAAGCCAGTTAAGCCCCAGCAGCACTTCAGCTCCATATTCTCTGATGAGACCTTTCAGGAGCTGAAAAGCCTGTGATGGATCCTATGTCCAAGTTCCTCAAACGGAAGTGAACAAAATATCTGAAGGAGCACACATTCAAAAGAATAACAAATTTGAACCCATCTCATAAGAGGCAAGTATTTATTTATTTTTCCTATGAATGAAAACTCTAAGCAGATGATAAGAATCATGCTGGCCACCATCACACAGTGCACTGAATCTAAGCAATTAAATTAGAGCTCTATTCCACTGTTGGCTTGGACCAGTGTCATAAATAATTATTTTTAATTCCAAAAGATATTTTTTCCTTTACTCTTTCAAAGAAAAACAAATCAGAACCCTTCTGTTTCCAATAAAATTTCCAAATCAATTTTCACACACCTGACCAAAGAAAAAAAGCCAGTTTCCAAATGTTCTTAGTACTTCAATATCCCAGTGAAGTCAATAAAAGGAAAAGAAAGCCTCTCTTCAGTGCATGTGCTATGCAGCCAAGAAAGCAGCCTAACAACACAAACAGCATCAGTGACATGAAAAATCAAGCTCTAAAACAGCAAAAGCTTTAGAAATTGGCAGAATTAGAGTTCCAGCTATCAAACTACAGAAGTTCATAAAACTTTATACCAGAATTTCTCTTATTCTTGTCACAGAAGTTGACATTAAAATGCTACAGTACTCCAGCCACCCCCTCTATTTCAAACAACTACCACATATCACTTGGCACTAATTGGTAGCAGCTGTTCAAGGCAGGCTGGAACCTAGCAGACAAAGCAGCAGGGTTTTTTCCTGCTCTCTGGAGATAGGGTTCTCAGGTGAGGTCTAAGGCTGTCTGCCGCGCGTTGCTACGTCTTGCCTGGTAGCTGCCTGTGGGAGCAACCTCTCATGCATGGTTCCCCGCCACGTCCCTTGTGAATGGTCTCCATTTTTAGGAAAAGTAAATGGATAAGGAGCATCACACCTGATTTTCACTACCTCAGACCATTTGCGATCACATCAGTGTCATAAGGTGGCTGAGGCTGGCAGGACCTCCTGAGTTTACCTGGCCCATCCCCTGCTCCAGCAGGGACACCCACAGCAGGGGTCCAGGCCCAGGTCCACGTGGCTACTGAACATCTATAGGGCAGGAAGCTCCACAGCTTCTCCCAGCCTGCAGAGCCCAGGAGTCTCTGGCAGCTCCTGCTGATTTCAAGGGGAGCATTTGGGTGACAAACACTTGGAAACCTGCCCTCTTCCTTCCTCTGCTGCAATTCTGACTTTTCATCAAACTTTCTGCTAAGTGGTGGAACACAAACAAGCTGTGACATCAAACACAGGCAGCAATGCTTACATTCAGCATGGGATGGAGCATGGCTTGAAGAAAAGTCCAAGACCACTGCTAGAAGCAGACAGCCTCTGCCAAGATCTGTGGCCTGTGCCACATGCTGTGCAGGCGGCACCAGCCCCTTCTCACCAAAAGTTGAAGGGAAACTTAGTTCTTAGCTCCACCTGAGCGAGAAGCCAGGCTGGGGGAGCTGGGAGAATCCTGGACAAAGAGGGACACAGAGTGGGGGTGGGGGCTGCAGCTTCCCCGGGTATTATAAAAGCGCATCTTATTCTGTTTTTAATCAACGAGCCTTATCCAGCAATCAAGGCAGATATATAATAAGCTGAGCTACTCTGTAAATCTAAACATTCTTCACAAATAGAAAAGATACAGCCTGAGCTCTCTGATTGTTACTACGGCAACTATCTAAAATGAAAATCTTGTTAACCCTTCGCATGCTGTAGCCACCCGTGCATCAGTGTTAGCTGACTTCCATGCACTTATCTTTCCTTTCTCCCCCTCAAGAAATTCATAATTGTATTGCTTCACAGTAGTTATGCTCTGGTTATCCTATTTGGGACTGAAAGGATGGTGATACTTGGTAGTTTCACACATATGGCTGAGATTTGTTACTAGCTCATTACTGGGATTACAGTTCAAAAAACAACTAATAAAACATAAGAGAAAATCCCTAGATTACCTCACAAGGCCTATGATTTTGATTAAAACCTTGACAACAATAATGGGATGCTTTCTAGTAAATCATACTACTGCTTTTTTTTTCTTTTAAGTATGAAATTATTTGGCTGTAAATATTGCATATTTGTCAGTGGAATTATTTCTGTATAGTACAATATAAACAGGTTACTTTTAAAACACTTCCTTACAGCTTCTATTTGTAAAGCACTGTATAGAACTGCCCATGATTTTAACAGAATGATCTGCTGACCTCATTGCCTTGAAAATTCATGGGGAGGCATCTGACTTCAAGTCTCTCTTAAATGCAGGAAAATTCAGACAAAGAGAAAATGGAATTTCTTATTTCCAGGAGAGTACAGGTGATATTACAATCAAATTTGTGCATTTAACCAGCTGACTACTTCAGGCATTATCATCATAACATCCACGTGATACTGCCATGAGACAGTGAAATTCTCTCATTCTCTCTAATTGTAGTCTCCCAAAGTTTATTGCTGAAAACAACAGAAGTCAAGGAGATTTTCTGAATGAACTGAATGAAGTTTGGCCATGGACATCAACTGTATTATTTTAGTACTGTACAAGTAGAGCAACAATTCAGAACTAGGCAGAATTAGACTCTACGTCATTCCCAGACATGCCACTGAAGAAAAATATCAATTTGTCAATTATCAATTACTATATCAATTACTGAACTGTTATTTTATGGCGTTTATTTCAGTCAGTTCACCATAGATAAAGTTAAAATATCATTGCTTGGACGTTATTTGGTAACTGAATTACAGATTGAACTTAAAAAAAAATAGTAAATAACATATTTTTCTTCCTAAAATCAGAATTGACATGCAACTGAACCCATATAGCTTGAAGTGGCTGAAGAAGTGTGCAGATTATCTTCTAAATCTTTTAGAAATGTTGTCCATGTAAGACTATTAACCTTCTTAAGTTTTCAGTACATTAGATTAAAAGGTGCTATTTACAATTGAAACGAAATAATTACCAAATTGAATATCTTAAAATTAGTGAAATATCAATACTACAGTACTCAATTTTATTAAAAGGAAACACTGAATGAGATTTTTACGTTTGCCTAAGGCTTGTTCAGGCTTTGAGAAGTGAATTGTTTTAAGAGTGCATGTCAGTGCATGATGTTAGAAATCTTAGTATGTGTTATTCTTAGTTAGAGAAAATTGAACTCATTTAATAATCTAGCTTCCTTTTCTTCTTACTTCTTAATAAACAACTACATTTCAGAAAAAAAAAAAAACAAACAACACAAAAAACAAACAAACAAAAACCCCTCACAAAACTCCTTTGGAATGTACACAATGTGAAGGACAGGCTATTGGCACCAGACAAAAGAATACCTCTGATCTGATCAATTATATTTACAGTTCAGGTAATAACCCCTTTATCAGGATGAGTGAGGTACGTAACACATGTAAGGGTAGTGCTGAAATACATATGCATAGGAAAAAGTTAGTTAACAAGGAGAAGGACTTGAATTAGTTCCTCCAATTGTATTTTTCCAAATTCTGAAATTGTTCTCGTTTTCTGCTACATAATCCAGTATAATGCATTGTTAGTGTGTTACCTTTTATGTCTATTTTTTCTAATTTTTTTTTTATTAAGTCAAATACACTTTATTTCCTTGAATTAGATTTCATATTTAATAATAGTATGATCACTAGATTTATTTAGAGGCTTTCCAAACATCAAGCTTATTTATCAGTGTTGGCTTATTTCCCAGAAATATGGCCAAAATAATTTAAATATGTACTGGCTAGTCAACATACTACACACATAAGCAATTCCTCAGTTACTACAGGAATGTGTAACAATCCTGGTTTTCCACTGCATTATTCCAAATAAGATTTTTTAAAGAATTGTTACTGCGTTGACAATTTTTTGTGGACTTTTTATTCCCTACTACCCAGGCCATTTTCATATTACCTTTGAATTGCTATGTTTCCCTTAACTCACTCATTTACCAATAGTCTAGAACACTCTCCATCTTCTTCTACAATGTAGGCAGAATCACCAAGGTTGGAAATGACCTATGATTCTATGGCTTTGTGGGAAATATCAGTGGTAGGTGGACAGTTGGGTGATCTTGGAGATCTTTTCCAACCTCGGGGATTCTATGATTCTATGGTAATTCTATTATTCTATGATAAGGATCCTAGCTCTCTCTCTTGACTATACTATAGTTGTATTTAATTGTTTTGAAACGATTTGTATTTGACTTTTTCCCAGGTCAGTTACAAGCATTTGTCTTTTTGGGAGCCAATCAGGGTCAAATGTTGTCTTCTTGGGGACAGTCTGCTGCATGTTCACTAGAGGTGCCCAAGCTTCTGTGTGTTTGCTGTCTTTGGCCAGGCACAAAGGAGTCACAGGGCTTACACCATATGAAAGCATCTCTAGAAAAATTTTAAAAGGAATCAAGACTGCACACACAATTCATAATGGTAAGGACATCCATGGGGGGAGATTCTACTCTGTTACTGTAAATTGCTAAGTAAGCTTCTGGGATCTGGTATCTCATCATCAGTCTGCAACCCTCTCTTTCCATCACTGCAATCTACTCATAAAATGCTTCCTAAATCCTAGCAAACAAACAAAAAGTAACAACAAAGTTACAGCTAAGAACCAAACGTGGATATCACCACTTGGAAATCAACTAAATAAGGTTTATTTTTAATAGTGCTGGTACTTTGGAATTTTGTGCGTAAACTTTGTAGACTCTCCTTGGTATATAACTAAAGGCAGCAGAAATCAATCATTAAAAAAAAAAAAAAAAAAAAGGCAGGCTGCTGGAATCTACAGGCAATTCAACAAAAATCTTACGGAAATATCTGGCATTCAGTAATGAAAAAAATTAGTCCTCCTAATTTTGGTATTTTTTTAAAGAATAAATTGCATTGCACCGTATGACTTACTTTCAGGAAAAAGACCCAAACACTCCTTTGTTCTGTAGGCAAAAATAACTAACTAACTAAATAAATAAATAAAATAAAATAGAGAATATTGCAAAGTTTCCAAATTCTGGATAAATGAACCCTTAAATTGTTTTCTCTAAAGACAGCCCTGGCATAAAGTGCGTAAAATAAAATATTCAGTGTAACTTTATGCAAATGCCAGGTTCAAGACTAACAATTAACAAAAGGAATCAAATTTGCTCAGGCATATCTGTTCAGCTATGCAGACTCATTTTTAGTTCCATAATAGACAAGCAAGTAGTCAACGGGTCATATTTTACTCAGAGAAACACAGACACTATTTCCACTGACGTCAAAAGTAATTGCATCTGTGGCTGGGAAAACAGAATTTAACTCAGTCTTTGTAGGTCATTTTTTCTCTGTACTTTCTCTGTCATTTAAGATTTTTTTTAATGTTAATAATTTCATTTCATATTAGAAAAAAAAATACTACGTTTGTTACTTTTTTTTCTCTCTCAGACTTTAAGGTTGAACCTTGAAGTATTTATTTCAGCATTGTTTCAGATCAAAGTAGGAGTTTCTCTGGGGCAAAGCTCAAGAATTACAGGCTTTGGACTACCTAAGCATTTACCTGTAGGAAGAAAAAAATAAGAAAACAAAACTTTTCTCTATTTAATTTCAGTTTATAAAAGTTAACATTGCAGCAAGTAAGACCTCTCTTAGTTTATTTTATACATACCATCAGTATGCATAAAGCTGTCATTTCCAGAGAGTAAGGAATTCGATCCACTACATTTCTTTTCTCCTGAAAATGATTACCAGTTAAAGAAATACCAGTCAGCTTAATCATCACAGGAAAACCCACAAAATGGACACGCTCCTGCTAACAGTGAAATCAGTGACACACACTCCATTGCTTGTATTTATAAATCACCAATATGTCTGTCTAATATATGAAAGAACAAGGATCAGAGGAAAACCAATAACACTAAGGAAAGCACATGCCAACCTCAGTACACAAGAAGAGTTACGGTGCTAAAATGATGAATGCACTAGAAGCATAATTAACTTGGTAAAGGGTGCTAGTAACATGTATATGAACACAGTAACATACAGGAAAAATGCTAGGAACCACCATTTTGTATCTGAGTATCCTTGTAAGTGCATCCTCATACATTCCCCAGCAATGTGCTACACGTGCTCCAATTGGCAGCACTTGAGGAGAGCCAAGTAGCTACATTCACACATCTTTTCCTTTAAGCTTGTTGCAATTAAGAATGACCATATATTTTCAGATTATGTTCAGGGACACCTGCAGCACCATGTTCTTCAAGTGCCTTTGAGGACATATGCTTTGCAAATAGCTTCACTATTTAACTCCTGGAGGAACAGTATCTCCTTGCACTGTTGCTTCAAAAAAATGCATTTATCCATCCCTATAGAGGTCTAACTTTAAATGCTTATTTCAGAAGCTGGAAAGGTGAATGAGTCTCCCAGGCAAAGTACTTGCTACCACTCTTGCACTCTATTCAGAGAAGAGCAGGTCTTGCCCAAAAAGACTGGGAAGGAAGGAAACAGCTGACATTCCTCCAAAATCTGTATTTAAATGTAGGTATATTTTTGTTTTCTTGTGTTTTTTGTTTTGTTTTGCTTGTTTTAACAATAATAATTATTATTTTTAATAATAATTGTTTTAACTGTGAGTAGTTATCTGAGAGTTTCTATTAAAGACTCTTGGGGCTGGTTGGGCTTTATCTTATAAAAGTCATAAAACTTCATTTTACTTCCCAAACATTAGGTTCTGTGTGAAGGAGATATAAAAAATTCCTTTTCCAATATCATTTCTAAAAGAACTCAATCACATGTTCCCTAAAGTTAAACAACAGCAACAACAACAACAACAACAAAAAAAAAACAAAAAAAACAAAAAAAACCCATAAATTTGGCAGAAACAGATTGTTTTAAATATTCAAATGACTTTGTAAAGAATTCATCCATTTTAAAATCATTTGGATGGATACACCACCAATAGAAATTGCACTGAAAGTGGATACTTTCTATATAAACAAAAGACACAGTGAGTGAGTAAGGGCATTACATAAGAAAAGCCCTAAAATCACTGTCTGTATCACTGTTTTACTTGGCTAAAGTATTTTAGAAGCCAAGATGAAGGATCTAGACTCATTTATAATAAACTGAATCCTTCATATCTTTCATCAACAGAAGTTTTTCTAGCTTTCATTAGTTCTGAAAGATTTAATGTTTAATAGCTTGAATAACTATAATTTATACAGATTCCTAACTTCTTTTGTATGTGGATATTTTCTCTCTTACCATCTTTCATCTTATTTTTCATTACATTCTGTTACAGTTTCCATTTCACTTAGTGTTTTAGTGACTGGTCGGAAGAAAAAGAAGAAAGAGATACAAGGGAGTCCTGAAATCTCCTTTCTCATGCTGAACACTACACAATTCAGAAGTCATTCAACAGACATTAGCTAATCACTACTACACCGAAGGATTACATTATATAACAAGAGAAGCACAAACTTCCATTAAGAAACATTTGACTTCAAACTGCATGCTAAAATCAACAGGAATATACTATCTTAAATACTTGAGCAAAACTCAGTAAAAGATACAGTAGGCAAACATTGTAGTCAGCTCAGCAGTGATTACCAACTCATGCTCCAAATTCACTATAAAATGAAAATCAATATTTCCACAAGTTCCTGCAACATAAAAGATAACCTTCATTGATTTTTCTAGACTTAGGCCTCACTGATAAAATCTAATATAAATTTTCAACCACGAGGATTTGGATCAGAGCAGGGGTGATAAGTCCTGCACATCTCTTAAGAGGTGGAGAATTTTTTTTTTTAAAGTGCACGTTCATACTATTTATAATTTGCCCTGTGCAAGTGAAAGCCTTTTCCACCAGTGCTATCAGGAATCTCTTCTAATTTTTATTACTGTGAGGCTAAAGCCTGTTCCAGATAATTTGGAAATTTCAGGGGAATTGTGATAGGGCTGATGGTGCAGCCCTGGCTGACTTGAGAAAAGAGCTAACCCGTAATAGCCTCCATGGCCGTGCTGATTAAATGTTGCCATAGATGAAAGGCCTGCCATCGCCGCAATAAATTAACCAATCACACAAATCCCAAGTCAGTGCTAATCCTTCCTTGATACTCTGATCCTCTGATCAGCTCAAGGAGGTAAAGAAACTGGCTTGTGACGCTTGGTGCTCTAACCCCTGGATTTCATGTACACAACGAGCTAATGATATCTTGCTGACCAGTTCAATGGGATGAACTTCTCTCACAACCCTTAGGGAACACTGTGGCCTTCTTTAAAAAAAATGACAAGCACACGGCAGGTTTAGTGTTTTATGACGACACTGCAGGAAAACTAACCATCACTTGTTAACCACAGCAAGCATCAATCCGAACCCATGACGCATTTTACCAGTGCAAGTGGTGGATTAAACAGAAACTGAGACACTAAACAAAGATGAATCATTCCAGTAATAGGGATCAAGCCACGCAGCTTTTATTAGGGAAGTCTGCTACCTTTTGTATTAGGCTAATTTTTGTCCTCTCCTTACAATTTGGGGGCTTGTGGGAAGCAGGCAGGAGGACGCATGCACATGCTTGAGATTGAGAGTCCCTTTCCTTCATACACACACTCAATTGTACTGCCACAGCATGATTATAATCAGATTTAGACATAGACTCATTTAATCAATTAACAGAAGGTCTGAACACATGCAGCATTTTCTCATTAATTATGTGAATGCTGCCTTTCCAATACACTTTGTGAAATTGAGTCTGTGCAGTCTGCATTAGTGTACTTCATAATTGGGGAAACTCTTTTTTTTTTTTTTTTTTTTTTTTTTCAGTAATTGGTTGCTAAAACTACGAAAGCTCTGGGGTTTGCCTCTAGGGCTTCCACACATAAAGAGTTTTGAAAGTACTTCATTATCTCTCCTGGTCAGTTCTGTGAAATTACAACTGTCTTCCCTTCTTTTTTGGAAGTGGTTTGAAAGGAGAGTTACTACAAAATACATACATACATGTCCATATGCCTGTGTACTCGTGCAAATATGTACAAATACATATAAAATCACATAACTCTGGCTTGGCTCAGATTGTGCTATCACTGGAGTCAATGCATGCACAAAGCACACAGGATTTGACTATTAATTCATTTTATTGAGGGACAATAGATGTCCAAATATAAATATGTTGCCCAACTTCTTTGAGAGTAATTTCTTTTTCACAGTCAAATTGAATTTGAATGAATTGCTAAGGTCAAAGGTTTTGGGATATTGTCCAAGTGTTCAGAATGGATACAATCTACAAAAACTAGCCTGTAATTTGGAAGAGCCACAGGAACAAGAGAATCAAGTGCTTGCCCTTTCTTGCCTTTATGTGAATGTTTAGTCTATCTTTTCATTCCTCTCCTCTTTTGGGAGGATGTACTTGAGCATTCTTGCCCCTGCTCTCGCATCCCTCCACGTCACCTTCCCTGCTAGCTTCCTCACATTGCTGGGCTCCCAACAGTAAGTCCAGCAGCAAGCCTTATGGGATTTAATTAGTAAGAATATTAAAAGAACACAACTCCCTCGTAGTGCATTGTGGGCAAACATTTCCCCCATATCATAGCTAGATCTGGCAAAAGCTGTATTCCAAGAAAAGCAGATGTTACTGCAGTCCAGAAAGGTACTTAAAGTACATGTGATTCAATAGAACCACAGAGGTTGGAAAAAATTAAATGGGGCTCTTCTGTCAAATTTAATCCTTTTGATTTTACCTCCGATGCTTCATATCAGTTAATATCTATCTACTCTAATGCTGCACTTATCCAAGTTAACTATGCTGCCTACTTAATATTTTAACTCTTACTGGCTATCAGAGCAGTACAGAAGATCATTCTTTATGATAAATCATTAAAATAATACACTTTAAAAGTAATACCAAGTGGAAGTGGTTTTTGCACACATGAAGATTCTCAGACTTAATAGCCCATGGTGGAGCTTAAACTAAAACGAGCAATAGTTAAAAAAAACTGATGAACAAAAAAGTAAGGTTGCTTGTTTATATGTATGGGTATTTGTACTTTACGAGGAAGGACGAAAGCCATATGGACAAAAGTGTTCCTGTGAAAGAGTTATACATGCTTTTTGTTCTTTGCTTCATGACATAATTGTTTAATGTTCATACAGTAGCGTTATGCAAAGTAAAAGACCTATTCCATCTTGGCTGATTTAGGGACTTCTGTAAGTCCAAATGCACCCCCTACCAACTCATGCAGTGGCCATGGGCATATTTGATCCTCACTTTCTGAATATCATTGGACTGCCTGATACGATTCTAAACATAACCTGTAATTTGAACAAAGATGCACCATATTTTCTCATTAAGATCTCCATTTCTGCCTGCACAAGTGAAATGGGAAAAAATGCACATACAACAGTGATTGCCCATACCACGCTTCAGGACCACAGATGGAGTCCATGCTCTGAAAACTTCAGTAGCTGGCTAACAAAAGCTCTATCTTCTGCTTTTCTGCAAATAGCATGGATAGATTAGATTACAATATCCATAGAGAAGCTAAAATAGCATACAGAAGGGAGACTTATAGTGCTATATTCATCTTTTCTCACAGAATCATAAAACTTATAGTACAGCAGGCACAGAATCTATTGCCATCAAACCACTAAAAAAGGCAGCAGGAAAGAGAACTTGCACAATTTTACATGAATCGGAAAAAGTGGACTTTGTCCAAACATTTGTTCTTTCATATTTCTGCAAGAATGTTTCTGTTATTGTTTAAGAAGAGAAGAAAAAGAAAAGATGACCACCTTCACGTTTTAACTAATCTCTGTTATATACCATCCTAACTAGTACTGTGGAAGCAGGCAAATTAAAAGGCCTATCGATTATCTTAATGCATATATGAGTATGTAAAAATAGTCCTCATTATGCATTCTTCTTCAGGTGACAATTTCACTGACTGCATTGTCTGTTTTGTCCAAATAGCAATAACAAGAAAGTAGATGAATCTGTTGCAGGCAAAGCCATCTTCAGTCCTATTTCCTCCATTTACACCGTGTCCATGTTTTGGTAACTCTTCATGTAGGGGGTGTTTGGTGTTTTGAATTGCCATATACTGAGCAAATCTCCATCACCAGTGCCTTCAGAGGGGACAGGGTGTCTCAGGCAGTGTCAGCGCTGTCTGAGCTGCAGCACCACAGCGTTATTTTAAGGTCAACAAAACGCTTACGGTGACTTCACAAAGAAAGTGGGTCAATCAGGTAATTGCAGAGCGTACCCAAACAGGACAAGCTTTATCAGCAGAATTGCTGTTAAATAACAAGGGTGGGAACACGAAAATACAGCGTGCGAGAAGAACTAATTTGAAAGATATAGCTTGCACATTTCTGTCTGCAGACTGTATGATCTTCTTAGCGAATTCTTTGTTAAAGAACAAAGTAATCAAATTTTAAAGTTTTTACTACAATAACCTTGGATCCCCTGGGGAATATTCAGTGAAATATGAGAGAGGTTTTAATACCTGGAAGCACAGCTGCATTATGGTAAGGTCAATTTAGGAGCACTATTGAGACTCTAGGCCATAATGACTCCATATGGAGCCGGATAGTAGCTAAGGTAATAAACTTTCACAGTGTGATTTCTTTGCTCAGTGCAATAGTAGCATAATTCGGCAGTTACTCATCTTTCATTCAATGGAGAAGGTTTTTTTCCCCCTTTTTAAGAGCTACCATGTGCTCATTCTTTCACAGAAGGTTTACAAATCCAAAGAAAACATTAACTGAATTCCAAATGAAAAACTCTGAATTTTATGAGTGTCTGAATGTTGCAGAAAGGAAAAATTCCTCAGCTCTCAACCCCTACTCAAAGATGTTTCCGTTTGTCTTAAAAACGGGTGTTAAATAGATATCGGCCTTAGCTTCCATAGTAATAAGAAGACACTAAATGCATTTAAGGACAGAGAAATAAGAAATTGGGGACAGCTGCGGACAGCAGATTTGGGACACTGGTATCATGTATGTAACAAATCTTTATTAATAAGTACATTAAATCCCATATTTTTCATTTATAACTGCTGCATAATTTCCTGTTAACACTTCATGTAAATTCCAGATAAGGTAATAATTTTTTTTCAGAATTCTATTTCTGTTTCATTATATGTTCTACACTCTGCCCCACAGGTCAGTCGCATGATTGAAGTTTTATGCCTCATTAAAATTCCCCTAGTTAAAACATGGAGACAGAATTTTGGTAATTCCTTTTTCCACAACTACAATTAAACATTCCACTGGATTCCTGTATTACTGCAATCCAAGTTTAAAAATTACTGTATGGCGAGATGGTCAAGGGGTCTAAATGTCCTAAACATAAGGCTCTTATCTTTCTTTGCTCCAGTGGCTGAAAAACCCTGCACCACCACCTCCCAGTTCAGTATTTCTAGCTAGCAGCTGCTATCAGAAACCTAAATAACAAAAATATGCAAACTTGCACACTAATTCCCTTTGGAGATAGATCTTGGCTGCAGCCCTGTCATAAATCAGAGAATTTCGATATGAAATGAGGCAAGCAGCTCTAATCATTTCTGCATTTCAAATTGGATCACTGGCTCAATCACTGGGCTTTTTTAAACTGCTTGCCTAAGAGCAAATGTGAGGCGGGAGATAATTCTGAAGAAATCTCTTCTTTTGTGGCCGTAGAACTCTTTTAACTGTTTCAAGACTGAAGGCCACATTTCAGTGATAATAACATATATCTGCTGTGTGAGATATGGATCCTTAAAGACATCCTCCCTCTCTTTCAACTCATAGAATTCCATCAATATCTGCATATATTATATATATTAATATATGTGCATGTGCATATGGGTGTTTGTGTGCACAAAAAGAGAGGGACAGAAAAGACGAGAGAAATATCTGACATGTAGCCTCAGCGTATTTCCTTTTCGAATTTTCTCATCTTCCTTGACTCGGTGTGGGTTTCAATTGCTGCCACTACCACGTAGTTAACTTTCTATATATATAGTCAAGCTCTTTGGAAATTTCTTTAAAGATGACAACCAAACTGGGAAGGAAATAAGAGGGAAATTTAAGATGCAGGGTCTCCATTTCACAAGTGCAGTAACCCTCACCTACCCAGGGTCTGGCTCAGAAGAAAAGGCAAACAAATAAAATGAAACAAAAGTCTTCCGTAATCCTATACAACATGCAAAGGCCTCCTTCTTACTCAACAGAGTCTTGAAATTCTCTGTTACTATACTATTGATTTTCTGTTTTCATGTTTTTTCTAACTTTGAAAACAATATATCACAAAAAATTACCCTTAGAGTCAATTACTGTGCGAACAGCATCCTCTTGACTATTTTTGTGCTTTGAGTATCCCCTCTTTTTCACCCCGATCATACTGTAGGCTTGTTGCAGTTTCAGTACCTTCATTGCAATGCTTTGAAATTGAATTTAACTCTATTATCAGTAGGCGTTTGTAATCTCACGTAAGCCTAATAGCGATCAGATGGAATTTTACAGCCAAGGTCCCTGAATTTTGAGGACTAATTTAAAATGTTTCTCTTTTTTTGTTTGTTTGTTTCAGACAGTTAAAAAGTATTCCCCACATCATTTTTATTTTATTTTTTTTCTCCTTTTTTCTCTTTCTGACACTTCATCCTTCATTTTCCTTCTAGGAGCTGGATTTTCCCTTTGGATACATAACATTCTGCTCTCCCCCCATATATTCCTTTCATTTTATGAAATTCAGTAAACTACTTCATTCAGCACTGATGGTTTTAGTAGCATCATGCAATATTAGTGCAGCAGATATAATGCAAGCCATATAGTTTCACATTTTCTCCATCAAGTTTGAAAAAATGCTGGTAGCTAAGACGATCCACAAACTGTGCTGTCTCCCACATTCAGTTCTCTCCAGGTTTGAATACACACGTGTCTTTTTATATGTACCTGTGTTTATTTATTTATAAATGTGTGTGCGTGCACACATTAATTTTTTTCAGGCGCTTTGACAGCTGCAATGGCCATCCTGTCAGTGTTCTATTTTGCTTTGTACACATGAAAGGAAAATCCAAAGGACTCTAGTCAGGATTGCCAGAGATTACACTGAGTAGCCCAGTTCACCAGTCTGTGTGTCCTTGTTCCTTGTGGCACATAGGACTAAAAGTTGGAGCCAGCAATCCATTTTCAAATGATAAAGACTCCTAATTCATTCCCCTGTGCCTGAGTAAAGTTTGGCAGAAGGGTAAAGCCAAAGGTGATTCTACCAGCCTACTCACAGAGCTGATGACCACAGGACAGTGCTGGCCTCAGGGCCAGCAGACTGCACCAAAAGGCAGCACACCTAGCTCACAGCCCAGCCACACTAGCACCAGACCGACTTGATGCTTTTACTCTTCCATTCAAAACAATGTGTCCAATGTTAATACATCAAGCCTCATGGGGTCTTGCCCGTTAAGTTTGAGGATTTGAATCTCATGAATGCAGAATCTGCATTGTTCTCAGCTGAGGTCACTTTGCTGTGCATGTAGGAACAAGCGGCCTGCTTCAGCAGCTTACAAGTGTAAAAGAATTGTCAAACTCATTTTGAGCTCACCTCTGTTTCCTCTGTGTCTCAGGGCATGCAATCAAAAATCCTCATGGTTCACCGGGGAGATGAAGCCATGCATTAAAGCTATTTTAGGAACAGAGTGCTTGGTGTTACTTCTCTCACTCGCCTAACCATCAGTGATAAACACTTAGACAACCTCTCATTATTCCACTAATCCCGTCTGTATCTGTACACTCAGAAAGGCCCCAAACTCCACACAGTAGCACACGTAAGACAGTAGCCCTATATCAGGTCTGAAATTATGCTCCCAAGTACCACATGCATCATGATTTAAGTGATAAAGTAGGTGCCAGCAAAAGTTCGATTAAGCAACCATTACTCTTCTAATGTATGTTATCATACTTTCCCCTCTATTCAATTTGGTTTAAAAAGTCCTGGTAATTAATGTAGCAGTTCACCTAAAAAATGATGCACAAACAGACAGTTCACTGTAAAGATTTAATTTCAAGTTAATTTTGAGATATTAACTCTTCTTGGTACATATGTAAAAAATTAAAAATTCAATATATCTAATATTGAAATGCTTAACTGTGGCCTCAAGTCTCCCGTACAGAACACTAAATGAAGGGAAGTTGTAACAGTTTATGGAAAACATCTGTTTTAACTCAGATGTTTCTCATAAGCACAGGATGTAGCATAGCTGTGGACAGGTGCATAGAGCTGCAGCACGCCACCAAGTTACATATTTTTTTCTCCCTTGGGACAAATAAAAAATTTACTGGTTACCATGCTGCTTCTGTTTTCCTTGTCAGTGCAGCAGATTTAAATAGCTTTTCTGAGCCTGGGTGCACAGTGGCTTCTCAGTTATTAAAATTCAATGTGGTAGTACTAAAATTCTAATATTTATAATCTAATGAAACAGTTCAGGTTTCAAAATCCTAAAAAGTGTCAATCTGATGTCATAATAATAGAGGAGTTCAGATAAAACATCAAATCTGCAAAGGCTGCAAAAAAGCTGCAAAACTCCCTCTAAGCAGTACTTGTAGGAAAGGGATTTTCTTCATCATTAGGACCCAAAGCCAGAGGAGCAGAATTTGTGAGTTCTCTATCACAAGGTACCTGTGTAACCTATTAACTTCCACTGAGTTCGCATGGTGTGACATCTTGAAAAGATTTTCCTTGAGAAATGTTTGTTGGGAGAAAGAAAAAGGAACCCTTTAAGGTGCGAAATTCAGCCTTTTTAATTAATTTAATTAATTTAATTAATGCAGCCTATTAATTCCTTCTTTTCTCCTTCCTGAGTTCACCTTTTAGCTGGGGCATTCAGAGAAAAGAAGAAAGTCACAAAAAAACAAGGACCAGAAATAAACTGTCTCAGCTGTAATCCTGGGACACTGCTACACTGAGAGAAGATCTACATTTTAGTTTACCTTTGGTCTTAAATGTCCACCTGTCATATGGATGAAACAAACAAAACCCCTCTCGCCTTGCATACAATTGCTACACTTGTGTTCAGGGGGCCACATCAAGCACTCCACTATATATTACATGGGGCAGAAAGTTTTCAGAGGCTGACTGCTATAAAAATCCTGAATTCTAAAGATCATTTTTCCCTCTGTTTATGCCTGGAATATTAAATAGAGAGACAATGATAAACAATATAGTGAACTAAATAAAGTAGAACATGAACAAATTTAAAGAAAAATATGAAAAAATATCATAATCTACAGAATGTAAGGCTTTCACAGCTCAGTAATGTCTCATTTTATACTCTGTTTTCATTTTTTAATTTTTTTTCTTGAAACTATACATTCTATTATGACAATATTTAAATCCCCAGGTACAATTGCTACATTCTGAGTTTAAACTTACACAAGTTCTGAGTGTTTTAAAGTTAAATTATACACAATTAATACCGAATAAAGTTGAATCCTTTCATTGATACCCTTGTAGTGGTTGAAAAAACACAACAGCGTTCATTGCTCTGCACTTTACTTTTCAAGACACCATGTCTCACTTCTGCCCCCTCACACTCACTGTACAAAAGGTACAATTACACAGATCAGAATCTCTCTACCTATCACTGACAAGCTAGCCATAATCTCACTTCAGACTCTGGAGAACTTTTTGAGCAATTTTTCTTACATGACCTACATCTTGTCACCTGATTTTATTTTTTTTTTTAATTTATTTAATATGGAGAGTTGCAAAAATGCTTTATAACTCATGATGAAATGGGACACAAATTCAAAAACCTCTTAAATTTCAAGCCTTTCTCAAGTTCATTTTGAAAGCAGAGTATAAAATGAACTTGAAAATGATGGTTCAATCTCTCAATCTCAAGGGAATCAAGAGTCGTATTAGCATTGCCTACAAATTCCTAGATGGCCACCAAGGAGGAAGTGACTGCATCTACCTGAGGGGTTTCCTCAAAAACAACCTTGAGTGGCATCCTTTTCTCCAGCACAAAGCTAGGTTCAGATGTGACAAGAGGACATAGGCTTGTCAAAAAAACAGAAACACCTGATGAATAATCCAACTACAACGGAAAAATAATCATGCTGGTCAAAGTAAATATACTTTAAAAAAAAAAGATTGAAAGTATGATTCCACCATCCCCATTTCAATTGAGACTGAACAACAATAACCTTACATTTTCTTCAGTCTTGTTGACTCAGCCAAAAATATAGTTAACAGCTCTCATAGTGAGGAGATTCATTTAAAACAAGCACAGTTCAGATCAGAGGTAACACATTTCTTTTAATACACTCTTTTGAATATTGAGAAAGAGAAGACTACCATATGATAAAAAAAAGATTTTTTCTCATTCTGCTTTCCATCTCTGCTTCATTTTACACAGGAATCTTTTCTCTTTACAATTCAGTGCAATTTAAGTATGCTTGTGTAAACATGGATTATACCACATCAGAAACCAAGTTAGCTATCTCAAGAGAATTTGTATCTCTGCTGTGTGTAAGTAAGCAGATTAATTCCAAGATCAGGCATTACCTAATGCATTTTCAATTCAATTTCTTCTTTTCTTTCTGCACACAAGATCAGGGAAGTGGGATTATTTTATTAATTTAACTAATATTTTGCATGTTTTCCCTGTTATCTTTCTTTCCTCCAAAAATTTTGTTAGCGCCTAGTGTGAGGGACTTAGTATGAGCAAGGATGTGTAAAGACAAGAGACCTAAGCCCTCAACACCATGCCGAGAAATAAATGACATAGGGAATGACAAAGTTTTCCTCCCACTGCACTACTAGAAATAAGGAATCCTCACGTATTTCAAATACTGATCTACAGTGGCACATCCTGCCTGGGGTAAGCTCAGTTATTGTATGAAATTTAGGAGAAGATTATTTATTCATTAACATTTATGCTGTTTTTATGGAAAATCTCAGAAGTAGTGCATGAGCCAGTTTGTTTTTATTACAGCAGTGCCTCCTAGCACTGTTTAAGGTAAGGGTCTGTCAACATATCACAAAAGCATAGGATTTACTATGTAAGATCAGTCCACTTGCCCACCAAGCCTGATAGCTTGCTTCTAGCAATACCCATACCTGATGCTTAAGTAGATTGAAAATTAAGCCCACAATACACTTGACTTGCTGTGTAATGTAAAACTCAGGTGGGGCAGAGTCAAGAGAATCCTTCTTGGTGTTTTTAGTGGGTACCTACCATTGAAAGACAAGACTTGATTACATCTATATAGCTAGCAAAGTAACAAGCAAGCAATAGAAATCTATACCTTTATTGATCAGCCCTGTTATGAGTCACAGCAATGACTGTGCTACCTTGGGAAGAGAAACTAATCACAAATACATGTTTCACACAACTACTGATCATTGTGTTGATTTCTTTTGGCTCAAAATCAGCACCAAATTTTAACTCCAGTCAGTGCAGACTAAGTAACCCGAATGGATGGAGCTGGACATTAAGGAAGGGCAAGCCCTTGAGCACAGTTGAAGGAGTCTTGAAGGTCAGTAAGAAAAAGGACAAAGCAATTAGAGAATGGAGAAGGAAAAGTGGCTGTTAAGAATATGATAATAACAACAACAACAACAAAATACTGGGGAAGTAGAATAAAGAAAGAATTAATTTAGTAACAGAAAGAGAAGAGTGGAAAAGGACAAACTGGAAAGGGGAAGAGAGAGGTGAGAAGGAAAGTGCTAGAAATGGAAATAAGGCATAACCATCACGGAATGGGCAGAGGGAAAGTGAGGTGTTAAGGGAATCTACACAGAAGGATGTGAAACTGCATGGAGAGAGAGCAGTTGTGGTGTGCACAGAGTTGTAAAATATAAGCATCAAAATCCCTGAACTTTGGCTTTCCCTCGTCATTCTGGACTGGCTTTTTTTTGGGACTCTATAGTCCCACAATATCAGGTACTCTGACAGAAATATTCAGAAAGTGAATGAGATGTTAAAAGTTAAGTTTCTGCAGGAAGATATGGAACAGCAGAAACTGTCAAATACATTTACTAAACAATCAACCGAACATGCCAATAAAGAAAAATCTATACGTAGAGTCGGGGGGTTAATGCTGAAGTTGATGCAGATCTAAAGCCATTTGGAGAATGCTTTTCCCCTTAGTTAAGGATAAGAAGGACATTTCTACCCCTTAAACTACACTCTATAGTTGGTATTTCTCCCAAAACCATGTCATCCTTACCAGGATCTGCACAATTGCAGCTATAATCTATAGTGCATGCCATGACATGTAAGCTGGATATTGTGTACAGCCCCAAACTCACCCTGACACAAAAAAAGAGGGAATTTTTTTCTAAAAATACATGATTTTTTTTTCCTAGACATTTGTGAAATTAGTTATTTTAGTTGTCAACCATTCCAGAGAATGATGTTCATATCTAAAGTTAAAATTAATACAAATGACTGAAGAGGCACAGCCTCATTACAAAGGATTTATACACAAACCCTCTTATCAATACCAACCTCCTAGTTCTTAGACTCCTAAAGACAGAAATATGGAGCTACAAATAACATTCATTTCCCAATTACTATGCCAACCAGCTCTTTTTATTATAGGCTGTATTTGCATTTGACTGACTGGCCTACTGGAAGCATAGCACTGCTAGACCACCATCAAACATTTTCTCTTTTTCAAAGACATAATCCAGACTATGCACACCAGTGCGATATCAATTGGTTTAATCATTCCTTTACATGATAAGGGACACCACTCTTTGCAAATCTGGATTTTTTAAAATAACTTCATGTTCCAATTTTAACCCATCTGTTATGAAATGGTGAGAAATTTGTGCAGTGTAGTTGTTTGATAGACTACTTACTTTCTTCTGTTTTTCTTCAGTAGTAATTTGGGAATACATTTTCTTTCTAGTTACTATCTGCATGTGATATTCATAAAAAGTTTCATTTTTTCTATCACGAAGAGAGCGATTCCTGCAAGACTAACTTTTATTTGCAATTTTTATGTGAAGAGCTTAAACAAATTAGTTCAATTCATAGTCTGGTGATGTACAACTCTTTGGGTGTCTGCTAATCATTCAGGGGATAATCTTGTAACGCAGGCATTCGTTTAACCTGTAGGAAACCTGAGACCTCCGGAGTGCTGTCAAGCAGGTCCATTAATCTCTGTGTACCTTGATCTCCTATTTTAAAAATGGTGATCAAATTATACATTTCTCCCGCTCTTTGTCTGTGTTCTCTTTGTGGCCTCTAAATTCTTTCAGGAAGAGATTTCTTTTTTTATCACAGTCTTGATTCAGACATAATAATATCAACCATAATAGCAAGATCTGTTTAATAGGCTAGTCTGGATACCAGAGAGAGTATAAATCAAATAAATACATAAACAAAGTTAAATAAAATTCTAGAGCAAAAATAAATGCTCATATTATTTATATAGGTATAATTGCTTGTAATCTCCTGTTTCACCTCATTCTAACTGCTTCAGATTCAGGCTTGAAATGAAGCTCTGACTTCACTAACATACAAGTTTAACAGAAGGTTTTCACATGCTGTATGTAGGCAATATGAGCTACTAATAGAAGGGAACATTTTGTTATCATAAAGGCAGAATTATGTCTCTTCACTCTGTATTTAGTGAGAAAAAAGGGATATCCATGGAAAAAAAAAACACCTTACTTCTTCAGATATATTCAATTGTCTTAGTGACAATTCTTGTTTTATGTATATCTGGGAGTAAGGCAGAAAACTCTAGTGCTGGGTTTTGCATTGTATTTAAAATTAGCCTCATTGTGTCTCAAATTAGCCTCCTTTCTTGCCCCACTTATGCACCTGGAAATCTATATCTAGCACATTTTGGCTTCTGAAATAAAGGACAATTGAAAACTGACAGTATTTCATGAATTTTAAACTACACCCCATTTCAGAATTCAGACTGTAAAGAAAGAAATAATTCAAAGAATTAAAATTGTTCAAAAAGTCTAAGTTTAAAATAAATCAGTATTTAAATCTGACTGCTTAAAAATCTACCTTGTCAGTGAAGGCCATGTTCTGGAAGTGTGCATGTGAGAAAACACCTATTTTTTGTCCGCAAATACCACAGTGTAGTATCAGAACAATTCTTTCAGGGTGCCCCAAGATTAAAATACTTCCATATAGTTGGGGAAATAAAGAAAAATCTATCTTGAAAATGAATCTGTTCTGCTCTGTGATACAGATATCTAAAATCCAGATGAATTTCATAGACTTCAAAGATAAATTATTCCCAGTTACTCTGGGATGATTCAAAAATGTCTCTGCTCCTCCTCCTATTTGTTAAAAATAAAAGTAAAATAAAATCTGTATCTTAACTATTCAGATTGAACCCAAAATTATGTCTTTTTCAATGAAAATATGGAAATGCTTCACTTTTTGTGAGCAAAATACTACTCATATATCCTTATGCACATGTTACAGGAGAAGAATTTCACCTATATAAATCTTCTTTGATATTTCATATTTGGTATTTCTTTATTCTTTTTCACATATGATTATATTGAAAGAACAGCATTTATTTGATTTGAAAGGCAATATGGTGATAGTGAATTCAGTCATGCTTTTACTGTTAACACTGGTGCAATGATTTATTCATTTGTCATTCCACTTATTTTTGTGCCTGAAGAAACATAAATTATAGTTACACCTCTTTATAACTACCATTTGGCACATATGTGATACTGGTACTGACATACCATACATAATTAGAGGGGCATGTGACATTAAACTTATTTTGTTTCAAATCAGAAACTTTCTGACTTTGTCTAATGAAAGCTACCACTCCTGTCTGGAATATGTTCGTTTCTCAGAGAACAGTGTTATAAATTTAGATTGGTGTGTCAAATGTGAAGAATTGTAATCGAGCTGTTAACAGTGAAGGAAATCTAAGCCAAGCCACAAGTTAGAGTTTAAGATGAGAAACACTCAGTAATGAGCAACATTATTGAGACTGAAATGATTGGTAAACTCAGTCTAGGTCTCAGAACATCGGTAGGCACAATGCCAGAAATTCATTCAAATACAGATTTGGGCATCCAAACAAGAAGCTCATTTCATGCTAGAACATGGAAATCTCCAAAATTGTTTTTATTTTGCACTGGAATGATTTAAAAGATCTATTAAAATATCTCTTGTGGTCATTCTGTCTAGAGCAGTCCAGTACAATCCTGCTACTTCCCTAGCTCAGTGAGCTACACATGAAGCTCTTTGATTCCAGCTTGAGCCACAGAACTAGTGGCACTCCTATTTTGCAGTGAAATGATAAAAACAATTGCTAACATGACTGTTAACTTCTAAGTTTTTAATTTATGCTGTTCGACTTTTTCATTGATAACACAGGAAACATTCATGTTCTTGACTAGAAACAGAAAGTGGCACTCAAGCAATCCACACAAGTATCCATGGGCACTCGGTCTCCTTGACCCAAACCCAAAAGATCCTACAGAAACAGTAACCATATTGTACATTAAAACAGCATTTATGGCACTCTGTGTTTTCTTAGTGCTCACCTCCACCGGTTGTACACTGCTGCACTGGTAACAAGTTTGTCATTGAAAGATTTCTGTTGGCAGCACATGAACTTCTGAGCTTTTCAAAGTAAGTCTGGCACTGGGCACTAAAAAGGTTCACCATCTCTGATACAGATTATATATTTCTTTAACAGCCAGTGAGTTTAAAAATTCCCATCTAAATCAATGCTTCCAATTTTTTAATATTTTCTTCCACTAGATTAATGGATGTAGGAAGAATTCCCTGGAATCATCTGCAAACTTGCTGCCTTATTGATTCACCATGTCTGTAAAGCTCATGTCTGCTGCTTTACTGTGATGTAACTGCTGTTTATTAAACTAATCTCCATAAGCTCAGCTTTAACTTTTGCCTCCCACACTTGCTTGTTGCCATTGTACTCAAGGCTGGTGTAAACCCAGGACCTAAGCTAGCTGAGATTAGCAGCTGTCCTCTTAGTATGAGATTCAGACAGAGTCTAGCACAAAGGAGCACCAGTTCCTGATAGAACCTCAACATGCTGCAGCACTACAGATGTTAAATATCATAACAATCATTGTATCTTCCTTACACAGCGACTGTTAGTGAAGCTGTACAGTTTTCAAGGAGCCCTTGTTTCACTTTTCACCAGCAGCTGAAGCAAAGAACACATTTCCGTTACAAGATGAAGCTGTACAATCTCATCCAACAAATGATCTCACTCTGACCCCCACACTAACTTTGCTATTAAGCAAAAACAGGCACATTTTCAAATATTGATTCCAACTAATGTCTGATCCTAACAGGCATGATCTTATCTAGGCCCTACTATAATAGAAGGAGTGTCAGAGTTAAACAGAATAGGTTTAGATAAGATCACAATCTTCCTCACCATGACGTGATGCTATCACTGAGCAAGTATTGTATTTGAAGTAATTATCATTAATAGATATTGGCAACAGGAAGAGTGGCCACTGCTAAGATCTAAACAAATTTGCGCATGATAAAATAAAACAAGTTTTATCTCAGTAGTGGATAGCGATATGTTCCGTCCCCTAGGAGATTTCACTGCCTTTATTTTTTTCCCTTGAAATGATGAATATTCAAATAAGAAAGAAATACTGAGTAGCAATGTTACTACTTTAGTTTTTTCTCTACCTTTCCTTTTGTGGCAAACTGCCACTTCAGCCTTCCTGCTGCTTTTCTAACATCTTATCTTGGCCAGACGTCCTGCACAGTGCTACATGGGCCAGTTCTGCTCTATGGCTTTCACTGAAGAGTGAAAATCCTTTCACATCCTTCTACACTTTGGACTGTGTGGTTGTTTTCTTAATTGAATTCTTCACTGAGAAATAAGGGGTAGCCCCACAGCCAACTGTCTGGAGGTGAGCACAGGCTGGGGCAAACACTGTAAGAGGGGTACAAGGCTGACAGACATCATGCTTAGTTTGGTTGCTGCCTCCCTGTTCATTCTGATCTCGGCAGCCTTTCTGCATTTTCAAAAAGAAGGTGCTGTAAAAGGAACACCTGCTATGTGCAGATTCCCTCTGAAACTCGTAAGTCTTCCTCCCCTGAAGCTGGTAGCATGTAAGGCCAAAACAGCATAAAATGAAAATAGTAATTGATAGCCCTGGAAAAAATGTTATCAACCTAGGAAAACTGAAAACACTGGTATAAGAAAAAGGAAAAAAAACCCAGTTGATAGTTATGTGTGTGATTTTTGTAATGAAATAGCACAAGCATAGCTAAACTTTCATACAGAAAAGCTATGCAAAAATGACACATGGGGAAAGGATGCAGACCTAAAACTCCTTTAACTATTTATCCTTAGGAGAAATAAATGCACCACATTTAGAAATAAAAGGGCACAATCAGCTTCTCTCTGTCTGTTGTGATAACAATATCAAGCTCCAATATGCTGTTCTTCATCCTCACAGTACTCACAAATACTAACTGATTAAATCAATTTTTAAAATATTTAAATATTTATTTTCTAAATTAATTGAGCACTTGACAAGATTACCCAAATCTTGGTCTTATGCACAAAAACCCACACACTGCTTTTCCACTTGTCTTCATGTATTTGTCTTCTCTAACGTGTGATTAACTCCAGAGCACTGAAATCTTTTTGATAATCACTGAAGATGAATGTATCAGGACAATCAGCAGCATATGGAACAGAATGTTGCCAGATGTTAACACGCTAAAATAAAGCAGAACCATCCATGTACTCCATATCTCGTCTAAAAATAATATACTCATTGACCTTAACCCTATCAAACCAGTTCCATCTCCAAGGTCAAATAAAATAAGAAATATTTATCTTCTACAGAGAGGTTCACAGACTGTAGTGGTGGTGTTTAGTGTCATGAAATGCTAGGCATTCCTCAGCCCCACTGCTCTGAATGAAAGACTGGGGTGCTCAGCACCTCCTCCTGCACCTCAGCACTGCGCGGACTCGAGCCCTAACACACTAACTGCCCCTTAATATTTCTGGTTGCTTTGCATTCCCTTTGTATTTTTCCAATGACCATAGGTGGAAATGACCAGTAAGAATCGACCCCTAGGCCTATAAACTGTAGCACTTGGCAGATTTGCATACTTCACATGTCGTCTGTAAAAAATAAATTCAAGAATCCTTGTTAACCCAATAATTTTGATGCAATACCATCAATGCTGCTTGCTGCTGCAGCTCTCATGAACCTGACGCCATGGAGATGGCACTGGATGCCAGAGCCGAGCCTCTGCTTCCCCACACCTCACGGCTCTCCCAGAGCATTCTGCAGGTGCCACAGAGCAGCCAGAGAGGCACAGAGAATTCTGACAATGCCACACTTCTACAGAGTTCAGGAGACTTCAAAACTATAGGAGCTACAGTGAATAAAGAATGAGAGTCCAGTCAAGTCCCCTTGGGATGAATAACAGGGAAATGTTTACTGAAGTTCAGACAGGCTCTTTTGCCCCATGGGTTCCTGCCTGCCACAGATGGAGCAAGCGGCGCAGGTGTGACTACAAAGCCACTCCAGCACTGCGCCAAGTGCTAGCAACTGGTTTGGTGGAGGGCATGTGAGGAATGTTAAGGAGGAACAGCCACTCTAAGTGGTCTCACATTTGCGAGAGGTCAAGTTCTCAAAACATGGATATCCTTTTCATTTTCCATTCTGCAATGAAATGTTAACCACGGTGGGGAAAGGGGAGAGCTTTCAAATCAGGGCACGAAGGTAGCTGTTGCTGTTACTGAGTGTTAAGGGCATTTACTGCCCCAGAAACTGCACCAGAGAATAAGCGCTGCTGATGCAAAAAGCCTTCTCACAAAGGTTTCCACATCCAGCCCACGGTGTGTTCACTGTTTCTCCGCCTGCCTAATCAGGGCCCTGGTACCTGATAGTGGGTGGCAGACTACAGAAATCAAGATGCAGCTTGCTCCCTGAGGCACCCTGAGCACCAGATCAAAGTGCACACATTTGGCATCCTGAGAATCTAATGCCACTGCTCTCTCTTCTCACATCTCTGACACAAACCTGAGACACTGATCCTCAGAAAACAGACAGTATTTCTTAAGAAAATAGTACAGAACACTTGAAAGCAAAGTCCAACATAAAGCAGAAAAAATTCACTGAAAAAACAACATTCATTTAAAACTGGGTTGTTTGCCACATGTTAATTCTAACCTTTATAAACAAGAAACTGGAGCAGGAAGAAGAAACATCCGTAAGAAAAAAACCTGCAGGAAATTAATGAGGGACTTGTCAAAGAAATATAGAGGCTCACTTTCTTATCTCCCAGCAAGTCCTTATTATATTTCAATTATATTTTGAAAAGGGTATCCTCCGCCGTGTGACCAACTGTCTCACTTGCCATAATGTCCCATCCGCCATTTTCTGCAAAAGCGGGTCTAATTCACAGAATCACAGAATCACAGAATGGCTAGGGTTGGAAGGGACCTCAAGGATCATGAATCTCCAACCCCCCTGCCACATGCAGGGCCACCAACCTCCCCATTTAATACTAGACCAGGCTGCCCAGGGGATGAATAACAGGGAAATGCTTACTGAAGTATTGGCCCCATCCAATCTGACCTTGAATACCTCTGGGGACGGGGCATCCACAACCTCTCTGGGCCTGTTCCAGCACCTCACCACTCTCTCTGTAAAGAACTTCCCCCTGACATCCAATCTAAATCTTCCCGCCTTCAACTTAAAACCATTTCCCCTTGTCCTGCTGTTATCACAGAATCACAGAATCACAGAATCACAGAATCACCCGGGTTGGAAGGGACCCCAAGGATCATGTAGTTCCAACCCCCCTGCCTAGCAGGGCCACCAAACATACACATTCAGATCAGGTTGCCCAGGACCCCGTCCAGCCTGGCCTTAAACACGTCCAAGGACGGGGCATCCACAACCTCCCTGGGCAGCCCATTCCAGGGCCTAACCACTCTCCTAGTAAAGAACTTCCCCCTAACATCTAACCTAAATCTTCCCTCCTTCAACTTAAAACCGTTTCCCCTAGTCCTGCTGTTGTCAGCCCTTTTGAAGAGTTTACTCCCCTCCTGGGTGTAGGTTCCCTTCAGGTATTGATAGGCTGCAATGAGGTCACCCCGCAGCCTTCTCTTCTCCAGGCTGAACAAGCCCAACTCCCTCAGCCTGTCCTCATAGGGGAGGTGCTCCAGCCCCCTGATCATCTTAGTCGCCCTCCTCTGGACCCTTTCCAAAATCTCAATGTCTTTCTTGTACTGAGGGCTCCACACCTGGACACAGTACTCCAGGTGGGGCCTCACAAGAGCCGAGTAGAGAGGGACAATCACCTCCCTGTCCCTGCTGGCCACCCCTCTCCTGATGGAGCCCAGGATCCCATTTGCCTTTCGAGCTGCCAGAGCGCACTGCTGGCTCATATTCAGTCTCTCGTCCATCAGGACCCCCAGGTCCTTCTCTGCCGAGCTGCTCTCAAGGACCACTCCTCCCAGCCTGTACAGGTGCCTGGGGTTCTTCCGGCCCAAATGCAAAACCCTGCACTTTGCCGTGTTGAACCTCATCAGGTTCACCCGAGCCCAGCCCTCCAGCCTGTCGAGGTCCCTCTGAATGGCATCCCTTCCTTCCACCGTATCAACCGCACCACTCAGCTTGGTGTCGTCAGCAAACTTGCTGAGGGTGCACTCAATTCCCTCATCGATGTCATTAATAAAGATGTTAAAGAGCACCGGTCCCAAGACAGACCCTTGGGGGACACCACTTGTTACCGGCCTCCACCTGGACATAGAGCCATTGACCACCACCCTCTGTCTGCGGCCTTTCAACCAATTGCTTATCCATCGGGTCGTCCACCCATCAAATCCACTTCCCTCCAATTTGGAGATGAGGATGTGGTGGGGGACCATGTCAAAGGCCTTGCTCAGGTCCAGGTAAATGACATCGGTCGCCTTCCCTTCGTCCACCAATGCCGTCACTCCATCATAGAAGGCCACAAGATTAGTTAGGCATGACGTTCCTTTGGTGAAGCCGTGCTGGCTGTCTCGGATCACATGCTCATTCTTTATGTGACCGAGCATGTTGTCCAGGAGGATCTGTTCCATGATCTTCCCAGGCACGGAGGTGAGACTCACCGGCCTGTAGTTCCCCGGGTCCTCCCTGCTCCCCTTCTTGTATATGGGAGTGACATGACCCTTCCTCCAGTCGTCCGGGACCTCACCTGACAGCCACGACTTCTCAAATATGATGGAGAGCGGCTCGGCAACCACCTCGGCCAGCTCCTTCAGGACCCTGGGATGCACGCCATCCGGCCCCATAGACTTGTATTCATTCAGTCTAAGGAGGCACTCTCGGACTTGCTCTGCCCTTACAGTGGGGAGGGATTTACCTCCTTGGTCCCCACATAGAGGTTTGGGGATGCAGGGTTCAGGGACGTGAAAAAGACTAGAATCCTGGCCACCAGTGAAGACCGAGGTGAAGAACTCATTCAGCACCTCAGCTTTCTCTTCATCTGTTGAAGCCAGTTCTCCTTTTAAATTTACCAAAGTAGGTACGCCCGTTTTGGCCTGTCTCTTCTGGGCAATGTACCTGTAGAAGGTTTTCTTATTGTTTTTCACGTCCCTTGCCAAGTTCAGTTCTGCTTGCGCCTTGGCTTCCCTGATCCCACGTCTGCAAGTCCGGACGGCATTCCTGTACTCTTCCCAGGTGACACAGCCTTGTTTCCAGAGCTTGTACACCCCTTTCTTCGCCCTCAGTTCTCTCAGCAAGTCCTTGCTGAGCCATGCCGGTTTCCTACCTCGCCTGCCCACTTTCTTATTCAGAGGTTATCCACCCTTTCAAAGAGTTGTTTCCCCTTCTGTTTGTAGGCTCTCTTTAGGTACTGAAAGGCTGCAATGAGGTCACCCCGCAGCCTTCTTTTCTCCAGAATGAACAAGCTCAGCTCCTTCAGCCTGTCTTTGCAGGGAGCTCCCTGATCATCTTTGTGGCTCTACTCTGGACCCTCTCCAACAGGCCTTTCAAAGCCGAGTTTGGGAGATGTCAGCTACTAGCAATGTCTCTGGACAGTCACACAGACAGGCTGGCTGCAGCCACCTCCCAGCATTGTGATGCCAGAAGCCATGGGTCACCCACTTTGTCCCTGCTGCGCCTACACTTTTCCCATTGCTGGTCCAGCCCAAGCTTAAACAACTCAGATATTTTGGTCCTACTATTGTTTGCTGCTTCACTGCTCTCTTCCCTTTATGCTAATCTGTCCCAGTTTTCTACCCAACGTGAGTACAACAGCTTGCAAGAGGGAGAGACAGGGAAGAATCCTTCATCACCTCCCCGTGCCGAGCACACCTCCCTCAGCTACCCTGGCTTGTCTTTGTGTCCTAGCACATGGCACAAGTGCCAGCTTCATCTTTTAGAAAGTGCGGGCACTCCTCCCCCATCTTGGAGACCACCAGGTGCAACCACACAGCTCAAAGAGAAAAAAATCTTGGAGGAATGTGTTAACTGAGGAGGTGCTTATAAATAAAAACATAAATAATAATAATGACTAGCACAGATGAAGCTTTTATTCAAAAATATTTTCTGCTCTTTTCAGGCTTACATTAAAATAAAATGTCAAAAAAGATGGGAAATATGGATCTGCAACAGAAATGTTTTAAATTACGTAATTTTCTTAGGTGCAAAATATTTGCATTTTTTTATGCAAAAACTATGATGATATCTCAAATGCTATACAGCTTATTCTAAATGCATCAGTAGCATTCTGGTGTTCTTCCCCTAAAGCACACAGAGAAAAGGCATTATTTTCTCTATTTAAAACACAATTATTCCCTAAGAAGCTCAAATTAAAAACAAAACAAAACAAAACAAAAAGCCAGGAAAATACATGACTGCAGATATATTTAAGGCTTTTAAATTTGCGAAACATTTTTATTGCTGTGTTGAAATATTTTCCCCTTTTCTCTAGTCTGTGAAATAACATAAAACACATTAGTTAAAAAAAAAAAAAACACTGGACAAAAGTTTATTAATGCTTGATTGTTTAAGACATGACATGAACGTGAAGCATTTTGTAACTCCCACTGCTGCAGGTGGCTGGGACTGCCCAGGAGAACAGAGATGGATGCCCAGCATTGGTGCCTTCTGCACATGTCCCAGCAGAGCCCTAAGGGCTGCAGCCCAATGTCTCTGCAGTGCTACAGGAGCTCGCAAGAGCCACCGTAGGCTGCACTGATGACCTTGTTTGCTGAGCTTGAGAAATGAGGCCCAGGATATTTACAAACCTCACTCAGCTCTTATGCACAATACAAGGACTGTACTGCCCAAATTTTAGTGATAGAAAGGAGATCTGCTGCATCTGGGAAGGGACAAGTTTTGCTACTGGCTATGTGATACCACTGCGTCATTAGGAGAGCAGCTACAGCTGAGCAGAAAGTTGAGCAAAATGTGGGTATCTCAAATGCATCCCTGATTTTAGGAACTAATAACAGCATTTCCTTCGTAATAGAACATGCTGTCTTTCATACACTTGCAAACACCAGCATATGTATGTATAAATGTATACATGTGTATTTTCCTGTAGTTATATTTATAAATGTGTATGTATGTAGAATCATAGAATCACAAGATTGGAAACGACCTATAATATCATCCAGTCCCAACTGTCTCCTCATCACCATTGCCACCACAAGCACTAAACCACATCACGCAGCACATCATCCAGATGCCTCTCGAACACTGCCAGGGATGGCGACTCCACCACCACCCTGGGCAGCCATTCCAGTGCCAGACCACTCTCTGAGAGAAATAGTTCTTCCTTATGTCTAATCTAAACCTCCTCTGATACAACTTGCGGCCATAATACACAGAATACACATACTGTGCTAACTGTGCTTGCTATATATTTTTTTTCTATTCATAAATTCAAAGAAATACTTTCACAAAATGCAGTTAATTTGGCTGGCAATGAAATAACTACATTTTTTTCAATCAGTCCTGCACATGTATAGGCTATTCCTCTGAAGCCTATTCAGAGAGAATGGGAACCGACTGGAATTTTGATCATTCCATCCCGCTGTGCTGAAGTGAGCAGCAAGTGCACGCAGTCTTCATTGAAACCACAGGTCTATTCCTTTACTCAAAGTCTTAAACTAGGACAGGCAATAATTTCCAATCTTATTATTGCTACAGTGATAATGTACATGAGAGAGTCGTATTGTGGTTTGCACTTTCATTAGCATAATTCTGAAACCTATAAATGGTGAATTTTCTTTTCACACAGGAATTTCATCTACAGCACGCTCGATTCCAAACAACTGCCCGCTTTGCTTCCACAGGTCTTATGGAACACACTCCTCACTGTCCTCCCAAGTGCCACCGTAGTTCCATACACTCAGTCATCACGGTGCTCTCCTCCACTAGCAACATATGCTAACGATAACTATGTGGGCTTTATGTATTTTCCCCCGAGGAGCCCAGGAGTATCCAGGATATTTTATCTTTATAATGGTTAAGGAGAGAACGTAAGCCTGCAAGTCTTTCAGCTCAGAGCCCCTCGTAAGCACAAAATTCTTGGCATAACAATGCATGTATCTTTGTAGACACAGGCATCGTCATGGCTCTACATTTTACTAAAATGATGCAACTAGATTTTCCTGCACTTGTTCTATGGATATGAAACTAATAATAAAATCTATCAACATTTTAGAAACTGAATTTTGGTTTAGTGTAAAAAAAAAAAAAAAAAAAGTGTTGTTTAACATCTAGTGAGAAAAAAGTTGTTTCTAAAACTGCCAAATATTTAAATCTGACATTTTCTACCTGCTTAGTCTACACTAACACACATTTCATAAATAAATAGAAATATCATTATAAAAAGCATGAATTAAAAAAATATATATTCCTCAGAGGACAGCAAAAACATTAAACTCCTTGTCATAAACATGAATACTGAACTGTGCCCTTTAGGTGTTTATTGTACTGAGCTGTATGAACCACTTTCAAAGGAGCTAAACCAAATCCTCCTCTCATCCAAACTTCCTAAATAGGACTACACTCCATTCAAAAAGTTGTGTGTTACAAATTTTGCAAAATCATCAATAGCAAAATAAATGTTTGAGGCATAAAGTCTGTGGTACAGGGAGAATCAGACTATATGTCTGTAGTCTGGCAGCTCAAGAACACCTTCCTGCTCACAGGTTGTGCAGTGGCACTCTTTAAATTCAACACCTAAGTCAGTTTAGGCTTCCCTGAGCCACATCCAGCCTGGCCTTGAATGCCTCCAGGGATGGGGCATCCACAAACTCCTTGGGCAACCTGTTCCAGTGTGTCACCACCCTCTGTGTGAATAATTTCCTCCTAATATCTAACCTAAACCTTCTGTCTCAGTTTAAAACATTCCCCTTTTGTATGCTCCCTTCAAGTATTGGAAGGCCACAATGAGGTCTCCCCTTCTCTTCTCCAAGCTAAACAATCCCAGTTCCCTCAACCTTTCTTCATAGCAGAGGTGTTCCAGCCCTCTGATCATCTTAGTGGCCTTCCTCTGGACCCATTCCAAGAATTCCAAATCTCTCCTGTGCTTGCAGGCCCCAGGCCTGGATGCAGTGCTCCAGTTCTGTCGTTTTGATAAACAAGTGTCAAACTAAACCATGGGCACGTGTAGTTTTAAGAAAGGGCTTCGGATACAGGAATGGAGTTTTTTAAAAGCGATTTTAAGTAAAAATTCCCTACATAATACTCTATTTCTGAAATAATTGATTCAGCAATAAAGAAATCAAAAGGAACAATGGATTTCAGTCATCTCCTTGTTTTGTTAATAAAAAAAATAACAACAAAAACAACAACAACAACAACAAAAAAAACGAACAAGAAAAACAAGGAAGAAACATGTCTGCCTGCCCCTCAAACATGTAGTATCTTAAAATTAAGGCCATATTGACAACAATATTAATATCATTATGCTAACAGAACTTAGACAGTGGTGTGTGATCAATATGTGCATTTCTATTTGCAGGGAATGTGGTTTTCATTCAGCATTCTGGAAACCACTTTCTCAAGCTTAAGAAAACCTCTTCTGACTTTTCAAGAACAGTGTTTATTCAGATCATTACCATATCTTGCTATCATATTAGCAACATGTTTTAACTTAACTCTGTTATGTAAACATCAACAAAGGAACAGAAACAACTGCTGTTGTGTTTGATTGCTTGTTTGTTTGTTTGTTTTGAAAAGTGGCTAAAAATGGCCATGGACAAAAGTTCTTTAAAAATTCTTCTGTCGTTACCTTCCCCTCAACTCATGGCTTTATAAAAGGGGAGAGGGTGGGAATATGAGGGAATGTGAAGGAATGTTTTCAATGGTCACTGAGGATGGCCACATGGGTTTCTACATCGCATCAACATATCTCAGCTTTTTAAAATGTTCACATTGTATGAAGTGGCTGGCAGTGATGCTTGCATAGCACAAATGTACATTACAGTAACTGTAGCACAATTTGCTGCTTTTTTGCAGATATTTGCAGAAATATTGTTACACTAAAGTCTCCCAGTATTTGGGAAAGAAACAAGTGCTCCCAAGCCACAGTTTTAAAGTATAACCTGTCAGTAATAACAGCGAAAAACTGAAAGAAATGCTTTTGTAGACACTTGATGTCACAGGTACAAACCAGTATAGTAAAGATTAAAATCACGGCTTGTGACTCAATATACTACTTTTGGTAATGAAACATAGGAGTCATTGTGCTAATAAGAGCCAACATCCCCATTTGTCTTTGACTAAAAACAAAACCTACTTTACACATTTCTATGTTTAAACAAGAAAACTGGAGGCAGCCTAGCAGAGGCTGCTGCTCTCTGTGGCCACACAGAACCTCAACCAAGTGCCCAGCAAACTCTCACACTGCAACTCTGGAGATTAAAAGTTGCTGGCTACTACAGATATGAGGTTTTTGACCTGCAGTGACCAGCTGCAGATTAGCGAATGAATAACTTAACTGCATTTTGAACCTTGGCTCCTCAGCCCCTCACAGCACTACCCAATAAACTGTTCTGTGAGGCTATCTTCCAGGAAAAGTGTAGCTTTGGCACTGAACCTCCCAGATCCCATTAAAGGGTCTCTGCTGTATCCCATTGCTCGCCTGGTCCAAACCTGCACACTTTCTTCCCACGGATTCCCGTCACAGCCATGTTGAATCCTCTTTTCCTTATCAGGATGATACAGGCCTGCACCACGCGCTCCTCCTTGTGACAAGACCACAGGAATAGGGGGCAGGATCCAGCCACTCATTGTTTCATTTCACAAAATCCCGCCATAGGCAGAGATTAACACCAAAAACTAGATGGCTGCAGCCAAAGGAAATCACATCTCAGAATACCTCCACTCACTACTGGAGCCATGGCATCATCCACAGCTTGACCTTCAGCACAGGCCATGTGGTTCTGTGCTGCTTCTTGAGAAACACTGAATGCAGTCACGATATTTGAGATATTCTTTTGCTTCAGGGAGACAAGGAAAATATTTACAGTTGCTTCTTAATATCTGAACTGCTTCTTCTTAAATAAGCTGTTAACAATTTCAGTTTAGATCTGCTTATGTGCAGCAGCTATGCTTTCAGCAGTTTGATCCTCCTAGAACTGTTTTCCCTTCTTCTCACAAGCCTGCTCACATTATAGTTGGCACGTGCGCAAACCCACTTTCCTGTTGAAAACTAGAGTCACAAGCTATGTGCATAAGCCGTAGAAATACATTCCTGTCTGCTTTTAGGTACCCAGGAACTACTGAACTTTGAGGGATGCAGCAAGGTACAAAGTCAGAGCCTCCCAGCTAAACGTACTGATTTAATCATTGCTTCCCTTAGAGCTCATCAACTGTTCATTTAAAAAAAAAAAAGTCTTGTACAAAATTGCTTATGTGCCTGTTTGTCAAAACAGTGATACCATATTAAACGTCAAGAAAACCTAGAAATATATAGCCAATCTCTTTTTAGCATAGAAGGCTTGTAAAGGTATCTTCTTTTTTTCAAGTAATCTCAAGAAATCAAAAATCAAGAAAAGCCTCTTATTTATTTCTGTGGACTACAGTAGATACAGAGAGCACAATAACATGATCTGATAGAGAAAATTCTCAGCTAAAAAAACCTGCTTCTCAACACATTCACCACCATTAGCTGTGCATTTTGTCCAGCAATGAACAACAGCCTGCATGCCGCACTCCTAAAAATCTGCACCAGCAGAGAAGACCCACTGTTTCACAGCTGCTAAGATGGCATTGCTCTCTTCAAATAACTTGAAAGGTGATTGCAGCAAGAGTGGGTTTGGTCTCTTCTCACTGGTGACAGGTGACAGGACAAGAGGAAATGGCCTGAAGTTGCACCAGGGGAGGTTTATTGGATCTCAGGAAAAACTTCTTTACAGAAAGGGTGGTTAATCATTGGAATAGGCTCCCCAGGGAGGTGGTTGAAGCACCATCCCTGGAGTTGTTTAAAAACCGTTTGGATGTGGTGCTCAGGGACACAACCTAGCAGAGAGTTGTTAGAATTAGGGTAGTATGGTTAGACTGTGGTTGGACTTGATGATCTTTAAGGACTTTTCCAATCACCCACTGCCTCACTGTGCTCATATCCACTGTTTAGTCTCCAGAAACATTCAGCAAGAGTCAATGAATGCCAATGGGTGCCACTTTTTTTGCATGAAAGAATTCAGTTTTGCTGCATTTGCATGTCAGAGGCCATTCTGTCAGACTGCCCCTCTGCTGCCATGTGTCACACAGCAAAAACAGGTAACAGGCTATTGGTGGACAGGTTCAAACTCAATTCTCACATCACCAACATTTGCCTCTTATGTCATGGGAGGACATCATAAAACAGGAGGCATTACATTCAAAGCAGCCCTTGTATTTCTCTTAAAATCCCGTGCAATTCATAAAATTTTTTGTTACATGTAGGTATGACAGTAAACTTGCCCAGTACAAAGGAGCAATGCCATTACCTTCTGGAATCCAAGTACCATGACGATTCAATTTGAAAACACTGGCATTTCATTTTCTTGGGACTATTAACTGCTATTCTTGCAGCAGAAAGGAAAAAGAAGGGGAAAGAAATTGAAGGAAAAGGAAAGAACCTGCAACTGTGCCCACGGGTACAAAGACCAGCAGCTGAACAAAAGTATTGTGCCAAATTGGCAAAATTATGGGAACAGATCATTAAAACTATCTAAATAGGAGATTTATTACTCTAAATATATGAATAGATGTCTGTAAGTACTTAGATAATGATATAAGGAGTTCTTAAATTCATATTGAAATGGGAATTAAATGCCTAGAAAACTTCCAATATCGCAGATTCACTCTCTTCTTAAAAAGTAACACTCTTAGGACTTCTGATGGCCGTGCACAGCAATAATAATGCAGTGGGGTAAGCAATTCATAAAGTTTTAAACACTTCAAAATTCATGATTGCTGGCTGATTCTTAGACGAGAAAAATTAAGAACATGCTTACTCATTGAGCTCTCAAGTCTACCACTAGAGTTTAAGTATTCTGACAGGGACCTTGCTCTATCACATCTGACAGTGCTGTGGCACTGCTGGTGAAGTCAAAAGCTGCTATTCCTGTTGCAATTGTGAACAGCACTTAAATCGTTTTTGTTCAAGGTACCCAACCTTCTCCTACTCTGAGATGTATATTCTTAATATACTTCAAGACAGAAACTTCAAAGATCTAAAAAGTATTTGACATCTGGCACAGTGACTCAATTAATTACCATGCTGAATTAATTAGCCTGCTCTATCTCCTGAGCCAACAGCATTGAGTCTTTATTCAGCACCATAGCAATGACTGAAATATGAAGCAATTTCACATGATATAAGTACTGACTGTATAAAGTGCTGGGTGAAAGGACAGCAAGTAAGCAGTAACTTACTGCTTAGTGACTCCTAAGGCAAGTGAATCCTGTGAGGCTAAGTGTCATATATTGCTAACACTAAAAATCAGTGAAGTCAGGTAAAATACCTACTAGTAACCACCACCATCTTTTCCAAGAAGTCCAGCTGCAAGAATTGTGATACTTACCTGAGTTTCACTGATTTTTTCTTTCCTTTTCTGTCTACACTAAAAATGCACATTAAAGCTTTTTTCAAAGATTATTTCATGCCTATAGCAGTGCAATGCTTGAAGTTCTCATTAAGAAATGAACTAAACTTTACATCAGCAGCTGATGTGAAAGTTTGATTGAATTCTAGAGACGTAAGGCTTTACCCAAATGAGCTTTTCAAAACCGATATAAATAACTTAAGCAAACAAACACAAAGTCCCCTTGTGAACAACTGAGGGCATGTATGGCAGTGAGGAAAGTAATCAAATGTGCAAAGCAAACAGAAATATCATAGATAAACGAGAATCATTTCAAGGGAAAAAAAAATGCTAAAGGAAAAACGTAGAAGCTGGCACTGGGGTTGTGTCATTTAAACAGTAAATTAAGGATCTATCAAAGGATTTACATTTCTTCACGCAGCATTTGAAACTAACAACTGTAGGACTGCAGGAAACACCTGATACTTGGAAAAAAGGAATATTATCTAGAAAGAGAATAATTCAGGGCAGAAGGCACCTCCTGTCCAAACTTCTGCTCAAAGCATGGCAAACTTCAGTTAGACTCAACTTCAAAGATTACTCAAGACCACATCCAGTTCAATTTTGACTGTCTCAGAGAATGGGGATCAAAATTATATTGCTATGGACTACATTTCTGTTTACAGGAACTTTTTCCGATTACAAAAAGCATTTATGATAAATAGAAGGCACAACAAAAATAAAATCTATCGTGTCAGCAAAAATTAGAGTTTCTAAACGGACAAGAAGCAAAGGAGGACCTTTCCAACCTAGTGAAGACAGAAGTCATTCTGAACATTTTTATCCCATATCCCTCTGAATTAGGCTGAGAAAGTTGTTCCATCTGATGATTACCACCAAAATAAAAAGTCACTACAGTTTTATTAAAAAACAAAATGTTTTAGCTAATTTTTTCTGTTATGGCAAAAATCCAAATTTCAAAGTAATAGCAGGCCCTAATGCCTGTACAACTGAAGGAGAAGAAAGCTCCTGCAGGAAGGATTACAGTTGTTCCATCCCTGTTTCAGAATATAAAAATAAAACAATTGCAAACTGATCCTAAGGATATCTGATAATGATAATTTTTGTAGTGACAGCTCAGTCATCATGAGCTCCCCTACTGAAACATTAACTTCAAATTTCGTACACCCGAAGAAGTGGTGTAAGTTCTCAGGGCAATAGGAATAACACAAAGCTAGTGTTTTTCCTCAGGTCATATACAGACTGACCTCAAGACACATCAGTACTAAGCTTTTTGTTGCATGGATGTTGATGAGAGTAGTGACTGTGGAATCTGAGAAAGATCATTTGAGTCTCAGATAGTTGTCACAAATGAGTTTTTGTGAAAAACATTTTGAGAATGCTTATAGACTAACTGACAAAGAATAAAATAGATGAAGAAATAAAAAACAAAGGAAATGGAGAAAATGGAGACAGGTATTCAAATTTTCCATTTTTCCCTTGGAAAAGTGTAAGACACTTTCAGTGTCCAGTACTTTTGAAAGTGCATCTTTTAACCAGGTACTGACCATTTACAGAAAGAAATATCCAGCAAGCTTTTAGAAATAGATCTCAAGTACAGGAGCATAGATTCTTCAGGGAAGAGTGAAAAAATTTCAGCTTCCTCCTCTCATCCAGCTCCACACGTCCCCTCTCTCACGTGTCCACTGATGCTGCTTTAGCAACTCAACACTTCCCACTCTTCAGTTCTTCCAATAACAGGATGATATCCTTTACACTGGGAAGTTCAGCTTCTCAGTTTACAGCAGAGCTGCATCTGCCCCAGATGTGTGTAGTACACACCTGTGTAATACTTCCCCAGATCTTTATGTTAATCTCTTCCTGCAAAATTTGTAATAGCAAGTGATAGAGCTAGTAGTAGTAGTTTTTAGTAGTATCTCATGGGGCAATGTATACTCCCAAATTGCCTAAACCCTTTTTTCCAGAGATGTTTGTTGTTTTTTTTAATCATGGGCTCACCTTTCCAGATATTCCTGGAAAGCTGATCTGAACTATATACAGACAATATTGAAGCTCAGGGTTAAAACCTATCCAAACAAAAATGAAACGAACACTTAGAAACAACATGGATTTTCATGAAACTGAGGTCAGCAAATTGTTAATTACAAGTAATAAGGCCCACATACTTTCTGCATCAAAATAATAATTTGAAAAGTACAATTAGGAACATATTACATGGCAAATGTCTTTCAGTATCTTCCAAAAAAACTGCAAGCCGATGAGACATTTTACTATGTCCAATAATCTTATTACTGAGGCAGACTTAATAAATTTTAGCATTAACCAATGTAGCCGTTTATTTTCTATGCCATCCAAAAATATAAATTAAATATTGAACAACTGATGCTATGAAATATTTTAAAAGACACTAAAAATCAGATATTGCTGCCGAAAGGGAGCAGTGTGGTTCAAAAAACAAGGAAGCAACACTTCCTTTCTTCCTGTAAAATAACAAGATTACTATTATTAACCTGTGTTCCAAATAACTTCACATGGACGGCTGCCATAGGTGCACTAATTGGAAGTGATCCCAATACCACTGCCCACGACAGCTAACAAAGCCTGTTTTCCAAGTGCTCCAGCTGCATAATTACCCCCACGGAAGCAAGGTGCCCGGGATCACCTACGTACCAAGGTGTTGTTGTTGAGATCCATCTTCCCGGTGAAGGGCCCCCACGTCGTCCCCACTGGGAGCTGCTGCCGGCTCTGGACCTTGCGCTCCCCATCCTTCTGGACCACCTCCAGTTCCCCTGCAAACAAAGAGCACAAACAGTGTTTAGTGCGTTCACTCCTACCCTCACAGCAGACACCTCCATGTTTGTTATGTATGCATGGCATTCAGAGGATCCTTGGAACGAGAATTAATTACACTTGTCTGAAAAAACAACCAATCTGTTCATCCTGCAGAAGAAAAACAAACCTCTTTCTTTACAGTTCTATTCAAAGGTGATCTAGAAGGTTACATTTTTTTTCTACCTTTTCACAGGCAGTATGGCATTCTTAGCCAGTAGAGTGGATTCAAGAAAGTTCTTAAAAAATGCTGAGGAGGGGGAAGATGATAGCTGAGAGTGCAACAGCCCCTGGTACATGAGCCTCTGTGATCCATTTCACTGTCAGAAGAACACACTCTGAAGCATTTGGCTCCCAAATACTTTTTAAACATATTTCACAATGAGAAAATCCAGAGCATCTCCACTGATTTTGAAGACACACTAAAAATATTTACTAGAATTAATTACAACAGTAGAGATTTTGAACAGAGTGATGTACAGGAAATAACTGTTCAGAATTAGGCCCAAAATAATTTAACTTGCTAGATTAAGATTTTAACACAACATGCAAATGAAATGGAGGGGTACAGAGTGATTTTTTATTTTTTTTAATTCTTCCTTTTTCATATGGATATTTTATTTAGAAAGTACAGACTTTAAAATTAACACCTTGAAGTGTTACTTCAGCTCACTTTAACTTCTCCAGTTTTGTTAATTTTATTACAGGATTTAAAAAAAAAAAGGACTCTGGACAACTCTTCTTTGCAAAGCAATTTCCTCAAGAAGTCTGTTTTGCTATGAACAAATACTACAGTTAAAAGTGCAATAGCAGCCATGTTCACATGCAAAATTACACAATTTATACTGATCTTCTCTAAAACAATAAAAATAAATTTTGTTTTCCAACTTCAAGAGGGATGAGACTTAGCAGCGGGGATGGATTTAGTGCTTTCCTCCTCAATCATTTCATATTTGCTCAAGTTGTTACCCAGGTTTGCCCTTCCTGCAGGTTGCCACAAAGGCTGAAAATTGGCTGCAGCCCCTGGACGTGCAGAACTTCCCCCGCCTCTCTGCAGCCCTGCTTCTGCCGTCTGCTAAGTGCCCTTCCTCCCTCCGAGCAACAGCACTGCCTGCCGTTTGCAGCAGCACATCCCTTCTCGACAGCTCTCCCCCTAATCAGGGCCATGCTTTTGCACAAGCAGTGGGAAGTCCAACTATGTAAGAAGTAAACTCATCCCAGATTTAGAACTGGCAATTGCTGAGAAATTAACCTTGGGTTTGAGGAAGTGAGTAACTCCTCCGGCTTGCAGGCAGTCTCCACAGACTTCCCCCAATGAGCCATTCCCATGAACGCCTGCATTTATGCGTCAGCCAGGCTGCAAAGGTTCTCTTGAGTTAATCTTGACCATTTCTCCAAAGAGGAGACTTGATTCCCGTTTCCAAGCACAGAAATCTAAATACCACCTCTGAGTGCTGCAGATTACAAAACTACTCTATGTAAAATTGTGCATCAGGTCCTCCTTGCAAACTGTAACAAATCTGGGAAATAGTGCTGTACCAGTTTACAAAAGCTTGCATGTATGCGGGCGAGTTATCGTCATGACAGGGCTCTGACAGCTTAAATGGCAGTATGTAAGCAGCAAAGCTTATTATGGATACATTATATGTCATTTACATATGTGATATATATGCATCCAAACAGAAATATACATATATATGCACTTTTTTTCCCTCTCACAGGTACATGATCACAAATCGTTTGAACCTTAAAGTATCTCTTTGTATGTTAATTATGGAAGACAGGAATCTTTCTGGTAGTGCAAGGCAAATTGATCACTTACACATACTGCAGCATTTTCTTTCTACACAGAGATGAAAACTATAGCATTTACTTGCTTTTACACCCTAAAAAACAGCCACGTCTATGGACATGTCACATTTAACTGATACCGGAGGAATCATGAGAATCTTTGAAAACCCTTTTAAAAAATAATTCAGCCTCCCTTTCTGCCACTGACATTTTTCATCTGAAAAGGGTTCAGACACAGTCAAACAGTGACTTCTTATCTGTACCTGTGGATTTACAAGCAGGCCTGTCTTTTAATGGATTAAGAACGACAAACTTGGGGCAGATCATCCGGTGATATCCAAAAACCTACCTAAGTTTTAAGGAACACATCATTACACTTTATATTTTAAATAAGATTAATAACACAAATCTTATATCTGATAAGTATTTCAGGTTTGAGGCAGACATAAAAATGAGCTGCTATTTTCCAAAAGTGTTTTTTTTCCTCCCTTTGAGAGTTGAGTAAGTTAATATAAATTCTTTCTCTTTTGTTACAGTCCCATGCTGCAGTTTGGGCAGTACCTTCCAGGATGTATAAACGTACTGGATGCACTGCAGATGGGACGGCAACACAGAGCTGTACCGGAGTTGTTGTATTTCCCTTCCACCAAGACCACCATAACAGAGAGCAGCAGATTGCAAACAGAATTATAAATCATGCTGCTTCATAACCTTTTCTTCCTTGATCATCTTTTTCTGAATAAGATAAACTTCTCTATGGTCACTAGTCACTGCCTCCATTTTTAATACGATGGATGTATGTACGTGTTAGGAGTTGCAAAAAATAACCTGCTGAAGTGTTCTGGCAAACACATGTGTTTAGGTCACATGCAAGGTGCAGCACATTACAATTTGATCCTTAGCAATATCATTGTCATCAAAAATTGTTGTCAGGAAAGAAAACCTAATGCTAAGGGAGGCCAATTTAAAAAATAATACAGAAAAGTAAGATCTACAAGCATCTGCTAAGATTATTTTTTTCCTACCAGATCCATCTTCATCCCTTTTGTAGAATCACAGCATATACTCCTTTGTCTGCACTAAACAGGGGAAGGCCAGGGCCGATACAAGGGTTTGTAAAAGCAAGATTGCAAATGTCACTATTAGAAATCCTCTGATAAATACCCCCTGACCACTGAGCAAAAAGTCAGCAACTTTCCTGCATTCATTTACAACCTTTTGCTCCTCTGAAACTTCATATTTATTAAATGGTATCAAAACTGTGGTAACAGATTACATTAGGAAGAGATTTCTATGCAGTACTAGCACTGGCAGCTATCTGAGCAAAGCCTCAGCCAGCATTGTCTTTTCACAGGTGAAGTAGTGTTTTTTTATTATTATTTTGGGGGATTTGTTTGTTTTTTTTTTTTTTTTTCCCCAGCTTCTACTTCAGGAGCACACTTATTTTCAGCTTGCTGAGTAAGTTTATACAAAATATTTGAGACACATAGTATGGGCTAATCAATTTTGGTAAAAGATAATGCTGTTAGTGCTGTGGGCTGTTTCTCTTATCTTGTTGATGTAGCATACTTTTAAAGTCTGTGATTACTCAAAGACTTATGATAGCTGCACTGTAAAAGAAGCCCCAAGTCATGAGTCACTAGTAGAGCTACAAAACATCCCATGGCTTTTAAGATATTAGGCCACCTTGGTGGATACAAAACCAGAATGAAATGACTCAATTTAGGACTCTTTCCTGACATTAACATATTGTCTTAAGGATGTCACAAAGGGCTTGCATAAAACAGGAGATGGAGGGTTAGTTTAACTTTGTCTTCTTGCTTAGCAAGATCAGGATCATTTTTTAAAATTCACGTATAGTGTAGATGAATCTGACAACAACTTTTGACCCTTAGGAGGATTTGACCACAGTTTGAATACCAGAAGAATTCAACTCTATATAGCATTTCTGAACAAAAGAGCTCTGGCTTTCATCCACCTGCCCACACTTCGGAACAATAAACAGAGGAGTCCATATCTGAAGGTGAGTGAAGAGCTGAGGTTCAGGATAGAAAAAGGACATTACTTCGTTCAGAAATAGCTTTAACCAGATTTACAAATGTTTAACATTTCTAAGCGAGTCACTGGTAACTTTGGCTGCAGCAGGGCTTTTTGTTTTGTTTGTTTTTGTTTTTTATCATGAATAGCTCTCTAAGTGGTGTCAGCTAAAAAGGATGAGCAAGCTCTTTTTCTGCTACAATTAGGGACTGTTTTCTTGACACGCACTAGCAAATGGCTACTTCTTTGCATATTTCCTATGCATAGCCACCTGGCAACCTTAATGAATATTTTTGCACAGCAGAGAAATAGCGTGTGTCATAGTTTCAAACAGGACTGCTCTGAAGTCATAGCTAACGAGTGGAAAACACTCTCACAAGTTCTTAAACGCTGCTCAGCCCAGATCCAAAGATCTGCCAGCATTGCTGTGTGCACAGAAAAAAATTGTAATTAATGCTGGAACCAGCTAATATGTTTACTTTTGCACACAAGCAGTTCAAAGAGGACACAGAACTATCCCTCTTCCACTCATGTGATCCCTAACAAGGCATGTCCAATATGAAATGTTCATCCACCTGCTTGGCAGGCATAAACTGCATTATTGAGATACCTCCTCTAAATTCTCCTCCCTCAATTTTCAAGTCTCTGAGACATAACACACTCTAAACTACAGTTTCGAACATAAACTTGAAATATGGCGTTCTCTATTCAAGTACTCCAGTCAAACCCTGATAAATCAGGCTGGCCATGCAGTGATCTTATCCGTTCTGACTCTTTAATAAATCGAACCTTGTAAGTTCACGCTGTTGGAAGTTGTCACTAAATGAAATTGTGACCTTATCCGATGCGTGAACTTGTCCTGCTGACAACATTTACTGTGTGGATAAGAACAAAAAAAAAAAAAAAAAAAAAAAAAAAAAAAAAACCCAAAAAACAAAGAACAAACAAACAAAAAAAGACTTTGGATAATTTTGATCTTAGCCATATGTAACAGATGGGATATTTTTGATGTCCCATTAATGATTTGCCTATGATGAGACTACTCTGAAAAAAATAATGTGCTTCATAGGTAAGAGTTTGGGACATGTGCAAGCAGCACAGAAGTGCACAAAGAGGTAGTGGCGGACAGCAGTGAATCGGAAGCTATTAGACTAACATGAAGAGCTTTGAATTAGCTTGTAATTATACTGGAAAAGATAACATAATGGAGGTGGGCAAAACAGAAACATTCCCTTTCCATACGACATATTCAATAGCCAAAAACTCTAAAACAAGTAACTGATAGTCTGAAGCAGTAACCCACAATGAGTTAAACCATGGCACTTCATGATGAATGAACGAATGAATGAATGCATGAATACTGCATCCCCTTTCAGCACCAACTGGAAAGTTGCCACTGCCGTTGTGGAGGAGGGCTGGCTAAAAGAACAATTCACACGGCTATGTTATGAAAAGGGCCAACCACCTAACATCATCAAGTCTGTCTGCCAGGGATTTAACACATCCTTTTACCTAATTCAGCCCAGGAATGTGCTTGAATCCACATCTCTCCACTGCTGATAGCACTACATGCAGTCACCAGCTCAGTCACCCTGAAATGGGAAGATCTGGGAAGTTTCCAGGTAACATTTAACTTGCAGCACTACAAAGTGCATTCTGTGATGCAAGCACTGTAACTATCTTACTAAAAAGACTCACGCATATATGGAATCCAAACAGTAACACACTAAATTACAATCCACCTTGAAAAGAATTTTATAATTTCCTTTGCAGTAAGAAATGCATTTTAAGGGCTGTCCAGAACCAATTACAAAACTGAATTTTGCTGCTCTGAAAAACAGGACATAGGCCTGGCCACTGCTCAGGGATCCTTCCCTGCCCCACTCCTCTCCAGTCCCTTCTTTTCCAAGGAGCAAGGCCAACAGGACCTTTTAGAGTGATGGCTCTGAGCGGATCAGACACAAGGATAGCCCACAGTAGCTTCAAACCACCATTCTCCTCTGCCTGGAGACAGATTAGGTCTGGATAGCAGACACCAAGCAGGAGTAGCTGCCACACATGACTTCCCTCCTCAATGAGCTGCTGAATGTTTGTGCTGCTTGCCAGCGCTCTCATAGGGCAGCTGTGCATTCTAGGCAAGGATGAGAAATGAAAAACCTTCTCCAACTTTGGTAACAAAAACCTCACTGCTCTCTACCTTTCTGTATAGCACTGAAAGTCAGAAGCAGTTTATCTCTCCTACCTGGTGCTAGTACTGAAAATAGCAGAGAGTGCAGGTACTATGCTTATCTTCAGTAGCACTGTCCTAGAGTGGACAATAAAGACAAGGATATTCTGAAAATGAGAATAGGGAAAGAACAGACAGATATTCAGGAAAAAAAGGACCTGGAAGGAGAAAAACAAAATCCAAAAACAAGGCAAGAGAGGGAGTGTCTAAGGAAATAACTGCCTGTAGTTTCAAATTGGGTCCAATCAGGATACAAGACAGCCTGGAGAAATGGAAACAGAAGATACTCAGGAAACAGAGGGAGGCAGAAGCCCTGCAGCAGTGAGGAAACACATTTGTACTTCCAGGCGTGAAACATATGGACAGAAGTGCATGAATTCACATTTAGAACCAGAATGTAAACACTATTATCCTACTTAGCCAAAGCATGTGTGTTGTTATAAGTACTTAATTTATAAGCTGAACCACCAAAATAAACCATACTTCTTCTAATTCCTTGTTGCTCAGCTGAATAATAGCTAAACTGTACACATGAAGTGTATCAACACTGCACCCAGTGCTGCGATTTCACCTGACATCTGGTCTAAACCATTTTCTGTCTCCAAGTAGCCAGATAAGAATAGCTCAGTGCAGACAATCATTTTTTGTTTCCAAGAAAAAGTTTCATTACTGATTATTTAATATACACTATGCTCTGACTAATACCACCATACCGGTACAGTACTCCAGCTTGTTTAGTGAGACTTTAGCTACAGGTACAAACCTGCTCCAGATTCCCAACAGGAACACAGAACTGAACTCAGTGATATGAAGGCACGTTATGCCCCACCACATAGGTGGTTTCAAAAGTACACGCACTGGTACTTATAATAAATACTTACAATATAAAGTTGAGCTCTATTTGTAAGTTCTTCATTTGTTTATATAAATTCAATGCAAAGGAAAGATTTACATTTCTATGGTGTCTCACACTCCTATAATGTACAGAACTAATATGAACACAACATCACATCCCACATTGGAAAAGCACAGACCTACAGTGGTGAGCACCTCTGCATCAAACAGGACAATGTGACTTTGGAATTTCAAAGTGAGGGGCTATTAATTCCAGAATTGCTAAACTGTAGTTACATGTTTTCAAGGCTAAAGGTCAGCTATTATAAAAATACTGTTTTCTCCTTGTTGGTTAGGAAGAAGAATATAAAGAATACTTCTGCTAGAGTCTGTTTAGCTTCTTAGTGGAATGATTTTACAGCTTACAGAAACCTACTGAAAGAAAAGTGCACTTTTCCCTGACACAGTCCGAAGAAGAGGCAGTGCTTGCTCAGTGCCAGCTATTGACCACAACAGAGACACTGCTATGCTCCTAAATTTGTAGTTGCCTTGTGCTCTAGAAATTGGAAAGAAAACCAGAACTACAGAAGGCTACAGCCAATGGAACAACAGTTGAAGAAAAGATCCTTCTGTCTTCCCAATCATCCTAAAATCTGTGAAAGTTTGAGATTCATTCTGATTTATGATGCTCTGTATTCTACTCCATTGCTAGTAACACAGACATGCATAGTGCTGTAATTCTTCCTACTGGGGGAACTCAAAAAAGAATCTAATCAAATTACTTCAGGATGCTCAGGTTTCTCCAAATCCAGTCACAAAAAGATGCAAGTTAAATTTTAGTCCTTTCAATTAAAGAAAGGCCATCATGGTGAAATCCCAACCTCAAGATGAAATCAGAGGTAACCAGCTTTAGCTTTGAGTCCACTTGCTACAGGAGCAGTTTCTGCCTTTGTTATCAAATTACAAATCTGATACAAAAAGAAAAAATATTCTGGTTTTGTTTTTGTTTTTTTCTAATAGCTTTCCATCTTCACATCGAGGATGCAAAGTTGAAAAGGTTTTACACTTGCTGCACATGCTGTGGAAAAACAGGAGTAGAGACATTTACTAAAATACAACAAACACACAAACATCAACAACAAAAGCAACCAAAGCAGCTGAAGAGCCCTGTCTGCAGTTTTCCATGAGAGAAATACTGTACTCTCCTTCTCACATAGACACTCTATAGTGGCAGAAAGGATTCCCAATTATACTCTAACACTGTGCAGAACCAGTGGGTTGAGTAGCCACTTTATCCCAGATACATGCAGCTTGCACAGCTTTGCTGCCTCTCTCTCCATCACAGATACACAATACAGAAATGCCAGACTTGGCAAGAGCAGGCTGATGATATTACTGAAGAGGGTTTCTTGATAAGATCATCGTCTGTTTCTGGACTCTCGGGTTTGCTCCCTTCCTCAGCACAGGAACAGCCGCCCCTGATAAATGTCCCTTTGTGTGCGGATTCTCCCCAGTGTATGCAAAGACATTTCAGTCCTGAGTCAGCCTGGCTTTCCAGTTGCTTCTTATAGGCAAAATACAGTAAGAAGTATATGGAGCATTGCATGTAAAATAATAGAAAGTAGAGATAATTAAGTATAAAGCTTATTTAATTCAGACTCAAACCTTTTTGAAGATAACCTATTCTGCAAACAGAAAATTCAACATTTCATCAATCGTTCTCCAAGACTTTTGGGGATCCTTTCAGCTGAAAGATGTCTTCATTTTATCTTAGGTCTGGGCAATATTAGTTTTACAAATTATGCTTTCTAAAAATGTTCCACATGCCATTGTATCCCCAAACAATTTTATGGGATTTTTTGTTTTGTTTTGTTTTTTACTGAAGAATACCCAGATAGCTTGTGTTAGTGAATACAGAAATCTACTAAAGTTAGTTTAATATGAAGACTGCCTCATTAACAATAATGTTATGAAATGTATTAAATGAACAAAAATGTTTTGGAAAGTATTCTTTATAAGTCTAAAAGCAGGAGAAAGTGAGATCATCTGTGACTGTATCTGCGGTGTCTTCTCAGTTTACAGTACTTATGCTTAGGCATAGGAGGATCTATTTTCATCTCTCATTTGTGTAATAGCAGATGAAGTTATTTGCTTTCCACCAGATATGTATGCTCCGAGCTATAACATCACTGCTTGGATGCTGATTTTTAGCTCAGAGTTTGTAAGTCAGAGTACCCAAATGTCTTACAAAAGAAGATGCTTTAACATGATTTCCCTGTTTCCTTTCAATGTTTGCAACAAATTTATGAAAGGAGGAGAGTACAAAGAAAAAAAAAAAAATCTCCACAAAGACTCAAATTTATCAGTGTTTAGTGTGACCATCCAAAAGATTTAGTTACTGTGAGATTAGGAAGGAGAAAGGGGGGCTGGGACAAAGGGAGATTGAATGCCATGCTCCAGTGCATGCATGCAATATATAGTTCCATCCATTATAATTATAATTTATATGAAAAGTAAAATTATTATAAATAGAGATAAATGTAGTATAACTATAATGTACAATATCAAGATTCAAATTAATCATTTCTTTGCACTTGCTGGGGATGGCCATGCATAACAGACACATGGCTCTGCACTGCTCCAGCACTCATGAGTTATGTGCTTATCTACATCTTCTATGATCAAGCACCAGCAGTGACCAAGACAGCTTTTCACCACTATTGCCAGACAGGGAATGACTGCTGGTTTTGGACACAGACCACTGCCCTCACTTTTTCCATGCTTCAGCCTGGACTATTACACTGCTTTCATGTGTGGCTATATCTTACTGTAGCAGGGACTTTGAAGCTGGTGTAAGGAGTGATGCCCATTTGTAAGGCAGACTATGTAACTACCAGTGAAATAAACCCTTGAAGAGAGATTGAGCACAAGTCCTGTGCACTACCTAAATCCTACTCTGAGGATAACATAAGACTTAAGTAGAATACTGGTCTTGTGGCAGTCTTCCACACAGGAATGATCTTGACCTTCACATGAATAAGGCCCGGAGACATCATGTGTGTAAAGTGTATCCCAAATTATTTTGGCTTACAAGCTTGCTCTTTAGAAGTGCAGGCTCTGAGCACCCCATTGCTGCTCAGTCATATGCAGTGATCGGGGAGCTCAGTGAGCAGTCCCAGCTGGCAAGTAGGGTCTCCTATGGAGCAGGAGCCTGCAGATGATGCCATGTCATTCTCCTGGAGCTGACTCCCTCATCTGACTTCACTGCCTAGGTTTTATCTCTGTATGCAGTGACTGAAAACAAGCCCACATCCTCTACAGCCTCAGTGAAAATTTCAGCCTCAATTAGTTGTTCAGGGCCACAGAGTGAGTCAATGCTGGCAAAAGAATCAGGACTCCTCACTGTCTCTAACAGTTGCAATCACTGCTTCAGGAAATGTCACAGAGTACATACAAGAAACTTATCATTTTGAGGAAGTATGAAAACATTTCTGGCAAGACACAGCCATTAAATAGAAAGTATCAATAGAGATCAAAACAATTGTAACTCAGAATATATATGGGCTACGGAATTATTTTGTCTGTGAGGAATTAAAACTGCCTCTATAGTTTCATCTTTAAAACTAATGTCAATTTATCTTATTACGCTTTTATTGTGAAATAATTTAAGAATCTAAGAAGTGTAGACTGCTATTAAGTGTTTTGAGATAAATTACTTCAGTACACAGGAAAGAATCACATTGAAGAGGCTACAGGTTGACATCTTCATTCTCTGGCTGATAAAACTGACAGCTTACAAAATAATATTATATAATATTATAAGAACTGCCCTAAAATAATCTGCTACTTTTCATCCACTCCAATTAAAAAAAACAATAATAACTTACATTAACTCAAAGAACGAAATTTCTATTTTAGCCACCACTATTATTTCAACATACATAGATAACTTTAAAATCAACGCTTTTGTGATAGGGACAGACAATTTGCTGTACAGTGAATACTGGACAAGGACAGTTCTAGTTTACCAGTTGATTTTTTCTCATGTTTTAATCGCATTTAACAACTTACATGAACAGGCTGTAGAAAACATTAACTTAACCAGATTAAAAAATCTCGATAAACGTATCTCACTTTTACGTATCCAAGGGTGTAGATAGGCATTTCAAAATCAACCATTACAACACTGGCAAAAACCTGAACCTCAACACAGACCCTCTGAGCCTTGAACCAGCCCCTCTTGCTCACTGCAGTACCTCTGTGTAGAAGTCAGTTTGCATCCTGCTTCATGTCCCACAGGCACTGCATCCTTGTCTTTGGCAGCACTCTGGTCATCCTACTGAGGCAGGCTTTAAACCAGGCACATCCAACCTGCGGGCTGTGGGCTGCATGCGGCCCAGCACCACTCACACTGCAGCCACCCCCTGCCTACACCATCATGGCGGCCCACCAGGGCCCGGTCCTGAGCACCAGAAGAACATTGGTCTGTCAGGAACACACCTGGGTTGCAACCGGGACATGGGACACAGTGCAGTGCCAACTCAAGCGATGGTAAATAAGTGTAGGGATTTTTATACATTGTCTTGAGAATAGGTTTCAGGATTGCAAAAAAAACCATCATTTTTTTAAATTTTATTTCTGACTTCATTTTCAGTCAACATAAATACACTACCTTTGAATTTTCAAATTTGAAATACAGAGTTGCAATTAAAAATGTGATCATGTCTCTATCCAGACCTTTATAAGCCCTCTCTTACCAGAGAGAAATATCCCTCACTTCACAGTCACACCTTACTCGTGTCACTACTTTTGGCATTAGGTACATTTGTGAAAAACTGTTTTGAAGAACGAAGCACAGGAAGAGTAAAATTTCATCAGAAGTCTCTACTGAACACCCTGAGAGCTCACTGAAAATTGCAGCCACTGCCATCGAACCAGGCTGAGGTGCTAGTTTCACAAAAACAAGGCCAAATACCCCACTAGTTTTATGCTTTTGTTGCCCTCTTTTTCTATATATTTTAATAAAAAACATTAAGAATTAAAATAAGTTTTGTCATTTTATATACAGTAACGATAGTATATATTTAATGAGGGCTGCTCCAAAACTAATGCCTCCTATTTTATTGTGTTGGCCCACGTCTAAGGCAGATGTTGGGGGTATGGCAGTAGAAGGTGAACTTTCCCACCAAAATTCTGTTACGCTTCGTTAACTTGTGACAGATGGCAGCAGAGGGGCAGTCTAACAAAATGGTGGTTGGCAGGAGAGTACAAACTAGAAAAAAGTGTGGAGATGAATTTCTCCATGCTGAAAAAACGTCATCAGCACTTACTGTTTGTAGAGACCAAAGAGTGAATGTAAGCCTGGTGAGGTGACAGGTGGTGCACTTTTGCAGTGACAACAGCAGACGTCAGGTAATCTTCACTGGCACACGTTTTTACAAGTGCAGCATACATGCTCCTGTTCATCACTGGAAAAAATGCATAGCTAATGGTGGTGGCTATGTTGAAAAACAGTACTTTGTAGCTGAAAATTTGCTCAGTCAAATAATGTTACTATGCTCTTTGTATCTTTTATTGTTTCCATGGAAATAAATAGGAGGTATTACTTTTAGAGTGACCTATGTATATGCGGCCCAATACAATTCCTCTTCACTCACAATATTGCAACCAGCTGGAGAATAGGCCAAGGCAACCAGAACAGTGAAAAATGTTCCTTAACTGCTTCCTGTGGCATGAGCCAGAAGGCCAGTCACCTCAAGGGTATTTATAGCTATGGGGAATCCTCTTGCATATCTCTAGGGAAACTCTGCTCACTTTCCTTTTCTGAACTGCCCAAATATCAATGCATGCAGCATGGAACGTGGAATGCAACAGGAAGAAATAGAGATCAGTGTGGTCACAGGACTGTGATCTCATTGAGATCACGAAGACATAGAGGGACAGTTCCCATGACTGGAATGCTGCCATGTATGGTTACGTACTTTTTAGGAAAGACAGATCAGCTAGGTGAGGCAGCGGAGTTGCTCATTATGTGAGAAAACAACTAGAAGCTCCATCCCTGAAGCTGTGCCTAGCAATGAATGATGAACAAATAGAGAGCTTATGAGTGAGAGTTTAGGGGCAGGCCAGTTTGGGTGACGCAGTTATAAGCATTTTCTACAGTCTGCCTGATCAGGATGAGGAAGTTAGTGAGGCCTTCTTCAGACAGCTTAAAGTAGCCTCAGGATTACAGGCATTGGTTCTCATGGGGGACTTCAGTCACTCGTATTTGCTGGAAAAACAACAGTACCATGCACACACAGTCCAGGAAGATTCTGCAGTATATGGAAGATAACTTTCTGAAGCAGTTAGTGGAAGAATCAGAGAGAAGAGGTGTGCTGCTGGATCTTGTTCTTACAAAAAGGATTGACTGGCTGGGGAAAGTGAAAGTTTGTGGCAGTCTTGGATGCAGCGATGATGAGATAGTGGAGTTCAGGATCTTACATGTGAGAAACAGGGCACTGAGCAGGACTGCAACTCCAGACTTCAGGAGAGCCAACTCTGTCCTCTTCAAGGACCTAACTTGCAGCTCTCAAGTTAGAGCATTGGAAGGTAAGGGAGACCAAGAGAGATAGTTGACATTCAAGCACCACTTCTTTGAATCCCAATTGGATGCACCTGCAAGTGCTCAGGGAGATGGCAGAAGTGACTGCCAAGCCATTCCCTATCATCTTTGAAAGGTTATGAAGAAAGGTCACTGTGTCCAGTTCTGGGCTCCCCAGTTCAAAAAAGACTGGGATCTCCTAAAAGGAGGCCAGTAGAGGGCTACAAACATGATAAAGGGACTAGAGCATCTCCCATATGAAGAAAGTCTTTTTGTCCTGGGAAAAAGACTGAGGGGGGATCTGATTAATGTTTATAAACATCTAAAGGGAGGTGAAAGGCAAATGAATGAGGCCAGGCTTTTTTTGGTGGTGTGTAGCAATAGGATAAGAAGTGATGTCCTAAAACTAGAAGAAGTCCCATACCAACAAGTGGAAGAAGACCTTTATGGTAAGGATGACAGAGCACTGGAACAGACTGCCAAAAGAGGTTGTGAAGTCTCCTTCTGTGGAGATATTCAAGACCCATCTGGACACCAACCTGTGGGACCTATTGTACCTGCTTTAGCAGGGGAGTTGGACTTGACCAGGTTGATCTCTTGAGGTCTCTTCTGACCCCTGCAATTCTGTGAGAATATGAGAGGTGCTTGAGGGCTTAAGGAAAGCCATTTCCACTCCAGTCTCCAAAAAAGGCAAGAAGGAGAAGGATAGCGATCAAAAGATTTCAAAGACTGAGTGCTCTCATACACATGAGAGTATATGTATAAATATAAATAAATATAAGCAGTTTATAAAGTCTGTGACTCTGCCAATAAGGCCATAGTATATCTAGATACTTTTCATTTTTTCATGCTTATCCTTTTGGTAAACAGTAAAGAGCAATGAAAATTGCTTTCTAAAATGAGAGAGGCGCAGATATTCAAAAGGCAGTGCCAAAGACACCTGTATAACTCAATCCTCCGCTCACTATCATGTAGTACTTTGTCACATACAACACAAAAACACTTCCAAGAAACTGAAACAAAGTAAACTCATGTGCATTTTAGGCAAGACTAGGGAAGATCTTGACAGACCAGAGCTTTGTGAATTGGATCTTAGCCTACATCCTATTGGAGCTTCAAAATCACACACAGTCTGTAAGTGATCATCACACTCAGGATGTAACGCTTCCGTTCTCTCACCTTTTATTGACCTCTTCTTTTTAGATAGCAAACTATCCAGAGTAAGATCAATAATTGTACTTGCATCCATACACGTGCTTACAAAAAAAAAAAAGCAAAAGCCCATTCATGCAGATATATGGATACACATTATTTAGAGATAGATATGTGTATATATAAACATTTTTATCTATCTATAAAGTATAGTATCTAGGATAAAAAGAATTCCTTGTAAAAAGAAACCAACAGCTTTTTGGTGATACTGTATTACACACAACAAAAAACAACATATCTTGGCATTTTGAAAAGGATGCCCTTTTCATGTATGCTCCATCTCTTCTGTCTCTAGCAAGTAGGCCTGCAAAAGGGCTTTGATTATGTTTCTGATATATATTTTGTATGATTTTTGAGAATGGCTAAACAAAGCTCAGTCATCACATCCTCTCAATAAAGTGAAAAGATACCCAGAGAAAAAGACTACTTTCATACAAGCTATTTACAGTTGGAGGTCATTGATTTCACTTCATCTAAATTCAACCACTATGTTTTTCATCTTGAAATAATTATTACAAAATATATATATATATATATGTTTATATAATTCTTTTTATCACTTAGGTACCCTCACAAAATAGCAAATTATACCCTTCAAAATACCGAAGAGTCCAAAATATTACAGGAAACACACACAGAGAGAAAACATCCAATCCACAAAACGCTTATCTGCCCCTGAAGCATATGCAGATCTCCTTTTCTGTTGTAATGATATCTTGCTACAAATATTTAGACCAATTAAAATTATTTCAATTTGAGTGGCAGCCCTATCTTCAGTGTTGTTCTAAAACAAATGCCACATTTTCTTCCTTTTATAGATTCTTCTTTGATCCCATGAATTTCAGTTACCTATCGTTCTTTGAGTTTTAGACGCCTCCCAACAAAACATTGGCAATCCATGCAATAAAATGACTGCTGTTTCTTCTTGTCATGAACAAACATAATAAAACCTCTAACAGCAAATCAATGTCTACACTTTGTAACTAGTGTAATTATGGAAGGAAGAGGCAAGCAAATCAATATTAAGATTATGAGTTCAAGCTTTAGGTTTGTCAGTCATTTCTAATAGCTGTTCATATTTCGCACATTCATAGAGCACTTGTAATAAAACAGTTCTCCTTGTAACCTTCTATACAGAACCTACAATTACTTATAAACAATGCACTTCTGAATCCATAAAGTTTTAAGCATTCTCATGGAGAATCACAGGTATCCCATCTCACCTGTCCTAAGCCAAGAAAGCTTGGTATAAATAGTGCAGAATTTAAAAGCACTATACAATAAAGATACCAGTGTCTGACAAAACCATTATTTCACTGAGAGGTATGATACTTTCCTCTGAAAGGCAATAAAAAGTAAATTCCACACTGCACTGTACATAAAGAACAGTTAAAATGAAAAATTTCTTCTGTGACATCCCATGTTGTTAACAATATAGGCAGATCAAGATAAGTGAGTGGATTTGGATCATCATCAGAAGACACAAGGCCATATTTGCCAGTCTATTATGTCATGTTTCTTGAATTCATGAACCCGAGAGTGCAATATCTTTTCGTTGACATGATGGAGAAGTTACACTTTATACAGACTCTAAATATACAGTGGAGATAAATGAATTAAAACAGCAACCATATTGTTTCTTTAAAATGTTTTTAAGCAATGTAGCATATGGATAATTTTGAAGCCTACAGCACACAAACCATTAAGAAAATAGCAATGGAAAGCAAACTAGATTGCCAGATGATTTACCTCAAATTAGCCCTTATCTTTTTAAACCAAAACCAAAAGTAGAAGAACACAAGTGAAAAAATAATGCTTTAGAAATTCTTTAAAAGATAAAAGCAGCAAAATCACATGCACTATGTCTGGAATTGACAACTGATTCAAAATGTCATCCTCTCCCAAAAGTGATTTCACCCCATTTGGAAGAACCAAAATACTTAAGCACCAATTACTGTCCACATTTTTCTTCAATCCTTCCCAGCTTTTTAAAAAATTGGTTCAAACAGTAATTCTAAGAGAAAATGGTGGCGAGGTTATTAGAAAATGCCACAGTTCCACACACACACACACACAAAACCCATAATAACAATTTTATTATTTGACCAACCCATCATATAAATTAGCTGCATTGATCTAATTGCACTTATCTTTACTTACTAAAAATGTATATAATTTGGCACTTTCAAATCTGTGCCTTCACAATATGCTAATTATACAGTTCAGATGATCTGGAAAGAAATCCATTTTGCACTGATGATATAAGGGAGTGACAGTACAATTTACATTAGGAAATGTTTTCTCATTTTTCTCAAAAATTGGTTTGCACTCAGCCGGAGAAATCTAAATTCGACCAACAGGCATCCCTCCCTGTTCTCCATGGTTACAAAATAACATGACAATCTGAACGATGAACAAGAAGCACATAAGAATGGGTTACGAAACTCCTCTGGACACAGGTAGACAGGCAGTCAATGTTTTCTTCTGTAATCTGATTAAATAGATTATTATTATATAGAACAATATTGAAATGCTAGTAGCAAACAATTGCCAGTGACAATACTTGAAACATTTTGAATCTGCTGTTCCAAATGCTGAATACGGGGGCAGCTGGTCACTTCACATTCCTTACTTTAAGTGATGACTGCTAGCTGGAGAGACTACAATAAGGTTTTCCCTTTTGATTTTAGCAACAATATACTACAGGTATGCTTTTGGCAAACATTTACCTGCAGCATTAATATCAACCTGTAAAGACTGAGCTTGAAAAACAGTAATTGCTTTGTTGTGATTTTCTGTGTTCAAAGGATAGGGACAGCATCAACTGGAAGACTGCACAGTGAGAAAGCCACCTCTTAGCACATCAGCTACAGACATCTAATTACATGAAATCTGAGGGCTAAAAACAGTCTTGATTTATTCATTTGGTTTTCAGCAATCTTGCCAGATATGTTACCAAAATAATAATAGTAATAATAATAACAAGCCAAAAACATACCCATGAGTCAGACTGCTGTGTTTTGGATTTGTGGGGATTTTGGTGTGATACACAGTTGTACAGATACAGCTGCACCACTGCTGGAATGTACCCAGAGCCTACATAATAACAGTCAATCAGTACTAAACCCATACCTATGCACAGCACAGATAAACTTAACTCACTGTAATGATGTACCACAAATAAGACCAATTAGTATTTTCACAGACGTAGTCTAAAATAATCTGTTGTTCTGAAGTATAGATCCAGAGTTATTATATATTAGTGAAAATAGAGGTTGAAACAAAGGAAAAATATCTACAAGGATGGGTAGTTTGAGTAAATGATTACACTGTCACAACAACCACTTCTGCAATTTCATTTAATAAAGGATATTTATTTAAATAATTTAGAGTCAAACTAATAAATATTTCCATCAGACAATACTTGGCATTTTAGAAAGAACAGTGCGGGTATAAGAACACCACCTTCAGACAACCATTTTCCAGCTTCTATTTGCATTACAAATGTATTTCTCACAGGAAGGAGTAGAACCTGAACATCAAATTAAAAATAGCATTATTGGGAATCTTACAGAAAGTGTGAAGACAAAAGCATGTAAGCCTGAGGATAGAAAAAATCCATCATAATATAATTCTACAAAATAAAGATGAGGTTAATCTGAAACCTGAGAAAATTAATATCAAGATTTTAATTGACCTCAGCAGGTTTCAGATTAGGCCCTGCATGTTCAACATGATGGCTCCGTGTAATTTTGCAGTGTTTCTCAAGAATGTTCACCCCATTACTTCTTAACCTTCTCCCAGTCGTTTTTTGATTTCCATTGAAAACTGAGATGACTGGAATTTATCTCTGCAGTTCCTTCCTCCTCTGCACAAATGTACTGACAAAGGCATTTCTGGAATATGCAAAAGCTAATTTTAATGATTGCTGTTCTTCTTTAATTAAAAAATAAAGCCATGATGAATGTGAAATTCTGCAGTGATTTTCTCCGAAATATTTTGAGATGACAAATTGTGGTCTCTGCAAAACAAAAATTAAACAGGAAATCAGCGGTCATTTCCAATATACACACTGCATTCATTATGTCAGAACATATCAATCCTTACAATAAGAACCACTCACATAGCATGTCAGTGGAATTGAAGGAATGAAGAACATCAGTGTGATCATTTAAAGTTCAATTCCAGCTTTGGAAGTGATGGCATATAGACAATATAAAATTTTCAAGACTATGTTTTGATTTCCAGATAACCAATTTTCAGGCTCTTCTGCTTTTCAGACTTCATAGCTAGGATTCCATTGTAGATATTTTACCAAAATTTTCTGAAGTTTGCTTTTTATGGATAGAAAAAATGTGGGATTTTTGTATTTTTCTCCAGTAGCTTGGAATGCCAATAGCTTAACAGCTACTGACAACTTAATAGCTCTTTCATTCTCACTCTATTCCACTAAATCAGAAAGCCACCCTCTAAAAAGAGTGAATTTGATCAGTATTTCAACCTGAACACTTCACTGTTTCAGGCTTCATAAGCAGAAAACTAGAATGATAAATTAGACTCAGTATATCATGTCTCTGCTCGCTTTCCTGGCACTATCTGCTTGAAGGCAAGAGAAGTCAAAATCTGCCAGTTGCTGTATCATAGTCATTTTAATGATACAAAAGCATGTACTATGAAAAAGTTGAGGATAACTCTTCACAGTTGCCTTTGTCTCTCTGTTCCATTTTTTCTTTTATTTTTCTTTTTATGGGAGAGAATCTTAAAATGTTCGCAGAAGTTGAAGAGAGAATAAATTTTTAAAAATATTTAAAATATCTATAATGGAGACCGATGCTAAAGGCAATGTGTTCTAGAGAAAGTACAAGCATCTGATGTACCCCTGTTTGTAGTTATGGTCTCATGATTCAGGCATTTGACACTGCGTACCTGAGAATTTCAGCATCTGTTCATGCAGCCTTGACTGCTCCCTTGCATTAGGTCTGTGAAACAGAACAAGGGAAAAAAATTCAATTCCCATAAATACAAAATCTGTGTCACCTGTATTCAACACCAAAATGTGACACTGTACGTACACATATATGCAAATGATTACCTGATTTCTGCTGTCCAGTTCCAGAAATGCAGGCTGCTGTCAGTTTTCTACCTAATACCACTTAGGCATTTCTGCTGCACTACTGGCAGCTTCAGATAGAAGAATATCTGATGTGCAGGACTCCATCAAGTGAAATTCCAATTTGTCCTTTTTATCTCATGATTGTTGGACTCTGAACAAGTAATAATACAAAATATCTCTCACCTGCAAACGATTTACAATAACATAATCAATAATGTATTTGCTGTGATCCAATTTACTGTGCAAGAAAGTAGCTTTTGACATGTGGGTATATTTTAAAGGAAGAAATTCCAGTCATTATGACTTTTATACTACCGCCTTCTCCCCTTTCACATATGTTTACATTCATAACAATTACACCAAGGCAACACTATTCAGTTTTACAAAACTCATCCACTACAACCCATTGCACACAACAGAACATTTTCTAGGGATCTGCCCTAGAGCTTTAAGGTTTATACTGTTGCATTGGACTTCACTTTCCACTGGAAGAAAGTTGCTACCAATTATTTTACCTTCCCCACTCTGCAGACATTTTGCATATAATGACATTTCTGAGGCATCAAGTCTTTTTTCTGAAGTCAATAAATGTAGAACTACACTGTGTTTTGGACTTGCAGCTTGAAGAAGGGAAAAAAGAAGCTGGGTAAATGAATGCTGGCCAAAGGACTGAATCAAAGCACTCTAAATTCATGATCTAAAGTGTAATAATGGACAGTTACCAACAGTTAGACAGTGTAGGAAACTTGCTATTCCACCAAAACATGTTCACATATCTGAACCCTTAATTCTACATCATAATTTTTCCATACTAAATGACTTTCCTTCTCCTGAGCTGCACATTATTAATTAGTGAACATAATTATGTTGTAAATCAGATTATCTGTTGGAAAAAATAGAGAGAAGGTGGGCCAGAAAGGGGGGAAGAGAAGGGTTACATGGGCTATTTATGTACCTATGTATTACACACAAATGAAAGGAAGTGTAGAAGAAAAAAAGAAGGAGCAACTTTCTGGGGGTTCCCAGTGACTTTTCCTTTCTCTTTATTGGAAAGGAATGCTCAAGGCTATGTAAGATAGGCAATGTAGGAGTAAAAGCTGCTGGTGCCTCCATTTCCTTCAATGAACCCTTCTCTTTTTACCTCATTTGATACTGTGTGGACCTTCAAGCAAAAATGTTCTTTCTATCAAACCATCTTAGTGTCACAAGTGCAAAACTAATTTACACAATACAACAGAAGTTCATTTTAACTATACAGAATGAGAGAGTCCTTTTTTTCTTTCTTTTTTTTTCCTTTCCTTTTTTTTTTTTTTTTTTTTTTTACAAGGGCCTTCTGATTTTCCTCTTAGACCTTTCTTTTTGTTTCCACAAGACAGTATCAGCAAATCATAAAATTCAGCATTACTGCAATAACTCTAACAGTGCCACAGACTTTGCAACTGAACCACACTTACACACTCCATCTTTCAAGGACACCTACCTCCCTGCTGGCCTTCCAACCTCACAAGGGCCCATGCTCCATCATCACCCAGCTGGAAATCCAGATAGAATGGCTCTTCTCTTTTATAACTTTCTTTGCATCCTATTTCTGAGGCTCCCTTCCTGCACTGCTTCTAGCTTAAGAACTTCCATTCCCTCTACCTACAACTATTTTATAATATGGAAGAGAGCCCCACTACATACAGTCTTATTCCACAGAGCAAAACATCGGTCCTGTGTATGGGACTGAAAGCAAGTTTTATTTATTATAGCTACTTTTTAATGTGAACTTTTTCTAAGGCAAAGGTAGTTGAGGAGCTGATTGGCCACAAGCTTCTTTGTCAGGGGACAATACTGATCATACTGCATACCATTATTTTTTTTTTTAAACCTTTTTTTAAATTTCCTCCATTGTATTAACATTTGATATCGAAGTATGAAAGTAAAATGCAATTCAGCAATTGTGGCCACTTGACAGCAAACAGATTAAAAAAAAAAAAAACAACTAAAAAATACCTGTACTTGTGAGCAGGTAAAGTAAGAACAAGCATCTTGACTTTGCCTTACTCAAAAGTGTCCTCAGTCTGTAACTGTTATGCACTTTTCCAAACTATTTAAAAATAATGTAAGTCCCAAGCCCAAATTATTTAAAGCATATATTCATTGATTAATATTTGCATGCACTGCATAATTTCCTGTATTCCAGAAAAACAAAACTACTTTTGCATAGCAATGGGAGTATTGGGTAGGCCGATCATTTCCACTGACCATTCCAACTCAAATAAAAATTCAATTACAAAGTAATCTTATAGTTTCAACTAATAAAAATGTAAAAGTAATTTTAAACCAAGAGCTTTTCTTGAGTTGCACTGTTAATAAAATAAGTGTTTTGCATAAAAATATCTTTAACAGTTTTCCAAATGCAACAGATGGCTGTGCCTTCTCTTGTAAAACATGAAAACAGTGTTATGCACTTCACAAACAGTCCACACGTAAGCTTTTGTTTCAGGAGATTATGATTAAAGACAATGGATCTTCCAAAAGCCATGTGACATGTAACATCAAATGAACTTCACTCATCCCCAGTTTCAACCCCAGCTGTCAAATGTATCACAAAACATTGGTGCTCTTATATTACACTTCAAATTTCTCCCAAACAATGATCCAGTCAGCAGAAAACTCTTCTCTAAAATATAAAAAGTCACAGTTGGTTGAAACAGAACATTTACAGGCCAGGCACAGAACACGTTCACACATATGTGTAGATTTTATCCATGCTGTCATTTGGTATTGGGGCATTTTCACTTAATTAATGGTGTGTGTGTGTTTCTTTTAAATGCTATAGTGACTATTATTGAAGTTCAAGGCTCCAAGTCCTGCAGGGAATGTCACATATCCTCTAGATGTCTCTGGAGATTAATTCTGAGAACATTGTAATTCTGAGCAGGATCCATTGTAAGAAGTCAATCATTACATTAGCATTATAACTTCTCCAATATTTGCTGTATTGGAAGAAACAAAAGATTCTTCTGCCTGCAGTCTGAACTTGAAGCAACTTTACACTCTTTCATTAAGCTACTACTTTCTCCAAGATGCATTCCCATCCAGAGATTTACCTCTACATTTCAGCAATAGTATAGTATGCATTTTTATAAACATTTCAGCAACTAACAACAATATTCTGCAGTTACCCAGTATCCTTACATATACCACCACTGGAAACTAGAGATGTGGGCCAAATCTGCAGGGTGGGACATTCTCGGTGGGAATTTTGCTTACAAAGCAAAAAATGTCTTTACAGTTTTTTCAGTACTCTTAGAATCATTATAGTAGTAAATCTCAAAATACAAATTGACACATACTTTGAACACTTTATTTTATGGTGCTTACTATCACAGTCATGGAAGCAGACAAGTATTTTGTGGTAATATGTCCCCTGGTTTTGTAAGTGGTTGTCCCTTTGTGTCAGAGCAACAGCTCACGCAGACGAAATATAGCCTACTACATGCAAGCTTACTGGTAGTTTGTAGAGAAAAAGGCAAATTTTATCCAAAGCCGGTGGAATCCCTTTGCATGGACGTCAGCTGGCTCAGAACAGCCGCACTGGAAACAGCCCCAAACAATGCGCCCGCATTCACACAGACGTCCCCAGCGGAGCACTGCCAGTGTGCTGTGGAAACGTGTTTTGGGAACCATTCTTCGGGCAGATGGCAGGCAAAAACTTAAATGAACATGCTTCCCCAAGAAGAACATGCAGATCTGCACTTTCGCAAGCTGGAAATGTTACAGAAAGTTATTTAATTGCAGGAATAGAAATGTCACACATTGTATCAAACACAAATCTGTACTTACTGAAAATAACTTAGTACTCTAGAGAGGTTCAACTATTCTTCAGTGCTTTTGGTCTTCAACAATCAGTAGACACATTCGTTTACAATTTTCTTACTTAAAAACGCATCAGAAGCAGTGAATGTGGTCAGTGTTAAAAAAAACAAACATGACGAGTGAAGATGGCACACTGCCCTTGGCCAAGAGGAAGAGTCTGTGTGGCACAGTATAATAGTTACTAGTTAATTTATATGAGCCTTAGAAGAAAAATTAATTCGCTGATGATTTTAGCAACCTTGGTGCTTCTCCTGAAGTGTAAGTAGGGAGAAAAGAAAGAATAAAAAAGACACCTTTTGATGAGAGATTATGTAGTCTCCACAATCGAGTAAATTTAGTTGCTGTTGCAGCAGAGGAATGTGATAGGAAATTTTACAGTTGAAGGAGAAATGTCACAGTATTTTGATAAGAGAACGATGAACTTTTTTTCCCTTGTGCCATTATCAAGGCGAAGTGAACAAAATACATCATTTATAACCCACTGCTCTACCATTATCTCCTGGTGAGACACTTGTTTTAAAACACACAAGGACCTTTTTTTCTCTAAGACTAAAGCTCTCTGTGAGGCTCCGTCTGCCTTTATAGCCATGAAAGAAAGTTGACACTTGTGTGGGCCAAAGTTTCCAGGCAACCACACAAGGGCACTTGTGCACCCTCCAGGTCACCACCACTTCTGAAGTACAGAGGAAGCGTATGAACAGCGCACGTCCCTTTGATCACAGATACCATCAAAAACTGATGTGTAGAGAAAATCCTGCACTTGGGAAGAAAGTCACTACAGTCTGCTTGTGGCTTTCTCTTACCTAACTACACAGAAAGTAAAGGTTAGCGTGTTAGCGCAGAACTGCTAAAATAATTTCTCTGACTAGTCCCTCAGTCTCTCCTTCTCCAAGGTATTCCTGAACTCTTTTATTCTGTTCTTTTTACTGTTCATTTCCAACATGACAGCATGGCTGTTTTGCTGTAGAACGCTCATTCAGCAAACCTATTCTCAAGCATGCAGTTATGTGCCAGCAAATGTGTAGCAGAAAAAACCCAGTGGTGGGGTTTCAAGCACAGGTAATTTTATAGACCCAAGCAAAATTCCACACTACTTCCAGTCACACAACGTGAACAGTGATCATAAAACAGACCTTTTAAGTTTATGTTGAACAACACAGAACATAGGTGTACTCCGAGTCCGCTGCTATCTAGTACAATCACTGTCTGTTCTAATAAAATTACACTGGTCATAAGACCAAGTGATCAGAAGATAACAGTGTACAATTTTCTAGAGACCTTTAATCAGTCCGCAGATTGTTTATTTGTCTTGTGGTAAGGAAGTCAGAGTTAGTAATGAGAAAACAATTAACTTATTTTATAAAAACAAATGAAAAAATTGTTTCCAACAATGCCAGATGAGTTTACCATACCCCTCAGGTTATTTTGCTACTCCTACATGCAATGTGTTTAACAGCTAAAATGCTTTATCTTGACTGTTAACACTGGTGCATTTGCTGAGTCAAAGAGGAAATAGACAGATTATGTGAACAAGGAGAACTCTAATAACAAAATAAAATGAAAAGTTGTTTATATTAAAAACATCCCACATTAACTTCTAATTAAAAAAAAAAAAAAAGAAAAAAAGAAAAAACAAGCAACAAGTCTAATTATAACAAAACTTACTGCTTCAAGATAATTTCTCGATGCAGGAACACAGGATATATGTTTATGTAAATACTTATCAAATTACAGCAGAAGGTAACAGAACTTGAACTAATGGTCATAAGTTTGTGCAAGTAGAAAGTGAAACAGAAAGCTATACATTTTAATTTCCAAGTTACTGGGAGACATATTCACAACCAAGTATATCAAAAGGATCCCCAAAACAAAAACTCGCCACTATTTTCTTACTTCTTATTCATTTCTACTTAAGTTAAAAATGGACAGGCAAGGTTGTTTCTTCCCATTATTAAGGGAACATTCCAAAACTCCTGAACATTTTCATTTAGATAAAATTCCAGTTACTTATGTTCTGATTAATATACGCAAAAGCTTGGATCATAACTTAATTATGAAGATTAAGAAATATATTAATAAACTAAATTCAGGAAGAATCTGTATGGAGATGCATGCTATTATCATATAAATATTCATGTTCCTCATTGCACAACTCAAAAAAACATTTATTTTAATTGTAAGACATTTAAAATGTTTTGATAGATTATGCAATATTTCTCCTCCTGTTGTAGAAACACTGTCAGACTCATTTAGATGGACAGATGTTTGCAGCAAGAGAGCTTATTTATAATTCAAGACACCCAGCACTCTGAAATAAATGAGTTTTAGTGATACATTCTCTCCAAGCTTTAATATAAGGCTTATGATTTAATTGCCACACTCCAAAGCTAGGGGGCAGGTCAGCCTATTACCAAGCTCTTATATTTAACTTTGGTGGAGAGTGATCGGTCTTAGACCAACATGGTCTCTCAAAACAGGATGATAAGTTAATTTCACAGTTATCACAAAATAACATATGATATTAGGTGGTAGCGACATGATAACTCCACTGGAAACAATGGTAATTACATAGTAAATCGTGTCAATGATACTGCATTATCTCCTAACTGTTCAATTAACTCGTTTCACCATTGCATACTATGTTTAGAAAGTTGCTGATGCAATATTTCTGTATCATAATTGCAAAAAGATAGTTGAACAAGATAACACGCTATAATTTTAGAAAGTTTCTAATATTACTTGCTAAAACTATTTCTGCTATGAAAAACAAACAAACCTTAAGGTGAAGGAGACCTGCAAACGTGGAAGATACCACTTGAAATGGAAATAGGTTTGCAAGACAGTCATCAAACTAATTATTTTTTCTTCTTTCATGCAGGAAATGAGACATTAATTCATAAATCTAATTCCCATAGGTAGGTATTGATCCAGCCAAATGGTAAAAGCCCTCAGCCATCATTAAAAGAAGTATAAATTAAATCCCTGAAAAATGTAACTTTTCCTATGCTGTGCAGACAATCTGATAAATGTGGATAAGTTTACAAAGTAAGGGAATACACTTAAATTACAAAATAGCAAAAAAGATAGGAACAAACAGCTTTTCGCTAACTCAGAATGCTGCATCTTCATCACTGGCAGAACAGGCTATCTCACCTTCACCCATACAAATCAAAAGAGCAGCGAGGTGACATAAAATGGAATAAAATGCTGCCTGAACTATTTACATTGTTATTCCCTTTCAATAATCAAGACTGCAGATACGATTTTCTTTGGATGGTTTCCTGTCTTGTTTTACATACACCACTGCTCTGTAGTTTGAGCTTATTCTTAACTGCTATTTTTGTGAGTGCAGAATTAAATCAACAGCTGGTAAAAATCAGAGTTACAGATAGTTTGAAGCCAAAGCATATTAAAGGCAATACACTGACTTACAGTATCTTGAAATAATGCTCAGGAACAGTGCTTTCTATAAATAAATAAATGACCAATACATATGAGTGAATCCCTAAATATATACCGGTGCAACAGTTTAAAAATCTGTGTCTGATAGAAACGTTTTCAGTCACAGGCATTTTAGACACAAAGGAATTTCTGAAAATTTCCCAGATTAACTTCAATAGGAAACTGTGGCAATTAAGCATTCTTTAGCTTATGTGGCAACATTTACCTGCAACAGAAATACTTCAGAAGCATGAAGTTGTTTTTGTTGTATTTTTCAATTTTCCTTTGTGACAATAACATTTCATACGGCTTGTTTAGATTTAGAACATCTCTTTCAAGGCCAACTCCACCTACTTTTTCATCTCTGCTCATATTAGTTTTGTGGTTATAAGAATACAAAGGAATCTGCATGATTTTAGCGCATGACTCATTTCCAGCAAATCAACAAACGTACTTTCAATTTGTTATGCATGAGAGATGTGTAAAACTATAGAGGTTTGGGTCTCTGGAGGACAAAATAAGCAAAATATTCAAGCATTGTATCTAAATCATAACTGAAGTTAAACTCTAATTTTAACATACAGGCTGTACAGTGAATTCATAAATGCCAGGAAGGATTTTAAAAGCATCAGACAAGATCCTGGGCCTGTCCCCAGCTGTCCTAAAAATCCTGTGCATCCTGGTACAGATTTCATTCTATTAAATGTCCAGCCACATGATACTGAATAGGTACAGCCAGAAATGGCAAGAAAAAGTTGATTATCTTTTTGAAAAAGATGACAGAAGTCCCAACATCATTCTCTGATTTTAGAGTTTGTCACTGCTTGAGAAATTCTAATTCCAGTTACCTTTCATGATGCAGTTCATGCAACCTTGCTGTTACACAGCATATTACACAGATGCCTGAAGAAACCAGCCTGTGCTCCATACAGTGGAAGCAGTGCTTCCACTCTGCATTCCCAGTAGCTTCCTTTCTCCCAAAAGACACCACTCATCTCTACTTTCTGGGCCTTCCCTGTTGATTCTCTTGATGTGATGGATGACAGACAAGAAAATTATTGGCAGACAAGGAATAAAATAAAGCCTACAACCCAGCCAAAACCTCTTCCAAAACAGGGAAGTCAATAAGGTATGGAAACGATTACCCAAAACTCAATCTCTTCCATGATAACTAAGCAACTGAATTTATAACATTCCTGGTCTTTCGTCCATCAAGTCATGAGATATGAGTACAAATATAAAAGGAAGAGAAACCAGCAAGAGTAAATACACCAAAGAAAAATCAACAAATAACTCACAAAAATTCAGCACACACGCACACATAAAACGAACTGCGAAAAGACAAACCAGGTACATTTGCCAGCTGAAAAAACAGAACAATGCAGTGGGTGAACCCCATGCTGCTCCATATCACATCTTCGTTGGTTTAAAATGTTTATAATGTACTTATATTTCTCAGGTTGGTGTATCTCTCAATATATAGAGTTACACTTTCTGAAACCAGACTGAATTGAAAAAAAAACCCATAAATCAGACAATCATGATGTGGTTCCCTCCTTTGCCAAGCTCTGAACCTTGCAAAACAGATAAAAACAATGCTGAAATTAAAAAATACATGCTTTTACTGTTTGGTTAGTGTGTTTTGTTTTTGTTTTTGTTTTTTTTTTGGCTTCCAGCATCCTCCATAGAACTTTGAGAAACAAGACATTTCTTCTGAATCAGATATCCATTATCAATTTGGACAGAGAGCGTGTGAACCAGTATTATCTGCAAATGATTTATGAGGGCAGGTATTTCTCTACCTGAACGTTTTAGTGAAACCATAAATATCAGAAAAGACAGGAGCTGGGATTCAACAAAAAAGCCCTGAAAAATATTTTACATGGGAAGCTACTCTCATCTGATGAAAATTTTAATTCATCTTTTATATATTTTAAAGATTTTTGATGTCAGCCAAATCTGTCCTCCTTTCTTACTTACATTTTAAATTACCGCTGTACTTAGCTATTAATAAAACCTACTGAACTAAACCAACTGATCAGTTGATCTTAAAAAAGAATGCGTCAGAACCTGAAACGTTGCCCAGAAGAAAAGATTACATTCAATACCAGCTTCATAAAACCAAATCATTTAGAATAGTTTATGAAGAATATCCTCAAAATCCTAGTAGAAGCAGTATTTCCTTTTTCTTTATATAAACTACAACATATTAAGCTTCGGTAAGACATTTAACTTTAGGAGTCATCCATCTCCCCATCTCTAAAATGGTGTTGGTAATTCTTTCTCATGTCTGCAGAAGAATGGCTTTATGCAACAGCACTGTGTGGAGTACCTACCTTAAGAAGGACTGGGCATATCCGGCTGCTTTGCTTTTTTTTTCCAGACTCAATGCGTTCAGAGCTCAAGACTACATTGGAAGCACTATACAGCATTATTAACACAAAAATTCAAAACCAATTTAATGACCGTTTTGATATATATTAGATTATTATTCCTTTCCAGCATGGTCTATTTTATGCAAAAGCTAAACAGAAGAAAACACCACATTTCTCTGTGGAAATTAATTTTTAATAGTTAATTTCATCTTCTAGATATTCAAGATATTCTGACCCTCTTTTACAACCTTTACTTATTTCTGTTTATTATTTATATTCAATTATTTTTCAGTTATTATTAAGTTGATAAAAAGATTTTGCTATAAATTAATATGGAATGGTACCATAAATACGTTAAGCCAAACTAAATGGTATAAAAAAGCATGTATTTACTAAAATTCCATTGTTAACATAGAAATTTACATGTATACATTTCAATTCTCAACTTTCATTTGTACATTTAGATAGTGATGTAACAGTAAACTGTGATGTATATGTGCTGGATTGTATTCTGTATTTACAGTTCTAATAATGTATATATTAACTGCGCTTTTTACCAGAAGATTAAAAGGTATTGGAAACATAAAACTGAATAAAGTATCATGTCTTCCTATTTAAGATATCAAGGTAATATTACCCTTCTCTCACAGTGAATAAAAGCCACATACAAAACCTCTTGAACAGTCTCTAAGATTTGGACAGCTGGGGCTGGGCTTGATTTTAGAATTGGATTTCTGGTGTATTTCTTACTCAGCATTGAAGGACATTACCTGTGAAAAAAACAGATTCTAGACACCTAGATTAGGGCACCTGAAAATCAAGGTCAAATCTCAGGCATCAAGGAATTGGCCGATATCAGTGGAAATAACTATGGCTTTACTACTCCCAAACGATCTGCTTTTAATGCCACATCTGTCAAAAAATGAAGAGAATGTTTTTATTAGCTTTGTATAATATGTTTAATGCCTTTATGATTAATTTGCTTGTATAATGTTAGTGCTATCAGCACTTAAGTAGGGTGATACAATAATATATAAATAAAATATTGTCCGAGCAATTCAGGGAAACAGCATTCACCATGGTAAAGACCAGGTTAGGAAGAAATACAAGATTTTCCTTCTTCATATTTATTGTATAAGGGAACACAGACAGCATCCACTCTACTGGTTGTAGATTTCATGAAAGGCAAAAGAAGAGCCCACAAGCCTTTCACATCCTGTTTTAAGCTCATCACTGAATGGTGTGTTCATCTCAGAGACTCTAAATACTTCCTCTCAAAATATAAAGTGTTCAGTCAGGGCTGGCAATTCAGCATGAGGAGGAGGAGGGAGAAATTAAATGACTAGAAACTGCTGCTATAATGGTGTCAAGGGAAGAGGAGGCTGCCCAAGAAGGACATGGCTACAGAGCTGCACAGAAATCCTGAGAACATTTTGCAAGCAGCAATGCAAAAACACACTGATGCTACATTTTATAAAGGCCATAATGTAAGTATGTGAAATAACACATGAGTTGCCAAGCAAAAGTATAATTTCTGCATACAGCTACAAATAACAATACTTAGGATTGATGGCTTTTGCATAACCCTATAAAGCAGATATTATGATGCATGGGACTTTAGTAATACAGTTACTATAGTGAACAAGAAAACCATTTTATATCAAATTACATCCTCCTTCCCCTAAAAAGTATCTGACTAAGGCAGAGATAATGTAAAGTTCGGCTATCAAAAATGGCTTCATTAAGAACTTTAATGAAGCACATGGGAGCCATTTATTGACTCCTCAACTATTAAGACATAGCATTATTACTGCTTTAATAGTATTTCCATTTTCATTTAGGAAATAACTAATCAAGGGATCAATGTACCAAAGACTTTATTTTCCCTCCCATGGGTCACTGAAAGTACATTTTTTAAAATGCAAAAAACGTAAAGGCAATTCCCCCCAGTGCCATATCACATAAGCAATTTAAAGAAATAACAAGGAATGCTAAAGGTCAATGGCTCCCGATCTAAGCCATGTTATAAAACAAATGAAAATTGTTAGCGGTAATTCTACCTTTCTGGTGGAAGTAAGAGATCGCTTTCACATCAAAGAGGCTTACCTCCAAAGTATGCAAAGCACCTCCACCCTGACCTGCTGTCAACCTGTGAGACATTTCTATTTCTCAGACTCACTTTGAATGCAAACTACTGTTTTCCTGGTAGTTCTCACAGCTCCACTTCCTTTGAGGTACAGATGTGTAGCCAAAGAACCCAATCAGATAACATCCATTTACATATTTATAAAGTCTCCTGTAAAATCTCGTATCAATTGTTGCCACTATATATAGCCCTTTCAAAGTATCTTGTGGGCACAAGCGCTCCACTGCACTGCTCCCTTCAGGAGTCCAGATATATCGTATAATGTGATTTCAATGTAAATGTGGCCCATCACACAATCATACCACTTCACAAACTCTTTTCTGCTGGGGTAGCTTAAATCTAAACACACTCAAGCAGCTTGCTGCACTGGAGCAAGATTTCTTCCACATAAAAAAAAAGTCAAAACCCCCAACACAACAATGCCAAGGAAAAAAAAATCTGAACATTTTCTGCAGAAAGATGGGCCGTCTCCAAATCCTTGTGCCCTATCAGACAAATTAAAGTAAATCAAGCATGAAATGAAGCAGAAGAGCCCCGAGATAAGGCTCCTTTAAGTCGTTTACAGATTAGGATAGAGAGAGGTGCATCTGGTCTCTGGCAGTGAAGGAGGCCAGTTTCTCATCTCACAATAGCAGCCTGTGTATAGGATTACCTTACCTTGTCACTGACAAGGGAAAAAGCGCCTGCAAAATGTCTCTAACTAACTTCCTAATGTTCCCAGCTAAGTTCTCTTATTAAAGTATTAACTGTTACAATGATAGAAATAAATTTTGATAAAACAAAATAAAAACAGACACTAGTCTGATTTATGAGCTGGTTGGACACTGATAAACTGGATGCTCTGCTACCAGCCGATGAGCCTCTTTGCTTATCAGTCAGGATTTCACTGCTAGAGACAGCAGATAACTTTCCAACTGGAATTAGGGATTCAGTGAACTGTCTGTTACTGGTTGGACTGGTGCTCTAGCAGCACCTAAAAGGGCCTCTTGTGCTATCAGATGGGATTTTGCTGTTGCACACAGGGAGACGCTTCCCTGCTGCAATTGACAGCCCAGCTCAGAAGTCAGCATGGCTAATGGTTAAACTGGTTCTCCAGCAGTAAACAAGCCACCCTCCTCCTATCAGCTGGGATTCAACCTTTACAAATTGGAGGCCTTCCTTCCTCAGGAAGCCTGCCTCTCCCGGAGCCCCAGCTCCGGCTTGCGCTTCTCCCCACTGAGGCCAGAGCCCAGCAGCACCAGAAGGTGATCTGACGACAGTGCCATGTTGCTGCAGCATGCAGAGCTGTGGGAAGGCTTCAGCCTGCAGCCACACCGCCCTGTTGCTGCCAGGAGCAGCCCCTCGCGCTGATGCTGACGGCCCATGGGGAGACCCAGTGGGCAGCTGGAGGAGGAGGTTCCAGAGATGGCACAGAGCCCACACAGCCATGGGCACGCTTCAGCAGTGTGCTCAGGATGCTCTCCTGGTTTTCCTGGAGCAAGGTGGTCACTGCAGTTCCTCATTTTCTACATGATTTAACTCCACTATGCTCAACCAGTTGTGATTTGCATATGTATATTGTGCTTGGAGGAACTGCTCCCACTGTGCCTTTTTTTGTAGCTCTGCTGTGGTGTGCTAGCCTACAAGTGCAGTAATTCTTCTGGGTACAAAGACAAGCACTAGCCCTAAAACAAGCCCAAGTAAGGGTTCTCTAGGCATTCCAGCAGTAATCAAACATATTTATTTAACAAGAAGAAAGCAGGCAGATGCAAAATATCACATGTTCATAGCTGGATGTGTAAAAATCCTCCTTTCAGAGAAGTGAAATAACAAATCAACTCACAATTACTGTGTGCTTTATAAAATTCAGCTTTTAATTCTCTTTGTGAATACAGAAAAATATATAAAATGTTTCTTTGTGGTGAAAATCTTCCATCTGTAGATGCCAAAACAGTGCTACAAAGAAACCCACCACATAATGCTCTGCTTGTTAGACATCTTACCTCACATACTCATACATTAAGATGTATATGCTCTCTTAATTCCAGTGACAATGTATGTGTTCTGTCAGTATTCACTGTGTACGAACAGTGTTTCCATGGTGAAAATACATAGGATAATGCTTTTTAATTGACTTAAACTCTAGACTGAAGAAAAACCTCCCATCATTATAGTAGCATAGACTAGTACCTGACAAAAATAGCACTGATTTCCCCTCAAAGCTCTAAAAAAAGGGTGCCAATGCAGCTCTTATTTGCCAATTGAGACTATTTTAAAATAGATGTATTTGATTCTGATACACAAAGAATAAGACACAACCAATCCAGAAAGCAGAGTGCAATTTTACTGAACTAATCCAAAAGGAATGTAGGGCAGGATTGTAGGAAGTATGAAATTGTCCTTCGGGCTCTAACTGCCAGACTCTAAACCGATGGCACTTCAGGAAATCTTTCTAAATGTATGAAAAAACGGAAGGGAGGACACACTGAGCCTCACTCAAGAACACTTTCTCACCAGCATTTTATATCACACTGAAACCTTTATACTCTTGTGGCACTTGGGGCTATTCTTAAGAACACCTCCAAATCCACAAAATGTTCAAATCAAGCCAAATGGAACTGGCCCTCCTAGTCCAATACTCAGACAACACCGGAGGTTTTTTATTGGTATTTTTTTCTAAGACTATTTTTTATTTAAATATTTAAATATTTACTTTTATTAGCCAAGCATCGTTCACTGCTATGAAAATGAAATATAAGGATTACAAACAGTACAGATAGGTAGAATTATGCACAGAAACACTTTCATGGGAGGCACTTTTTATACTGTGAGGATACTGTTTGAGGAAGAAAAAGGCAAATTAAATTTCTTTCCTCACAAAATGTCAAGATTTTCTTCATTGGTCTCAGCACGTGCAACCAAAACCCCTCTTTCCTAATGAGAAAAGTGAACTTCTGTTTGTATGCTTAAAACAATGCCTGTTCTCATTTTCACTTGGTCTTACCTTTGAAAATATGCACTGCAAAACTGCATCAGTATAACATCTTATGTTGACACATATGATGAAACAGTGATGAAAAATTATAAGAAACTGTCTAATTGTGCCTGCAATATGGATGAACAAATGATCTAAAATGTAAAAATATTCAAGCCCAGTGAGATTAACACACCTGATTTGCAACTGCTGCTCTTCTCAGCGAGATACAGCGTGAAATGTGAAGGAACTGTAAAACATGATATGATCCAGTGAAATTTTGCACTCTTTTTCTTACGTTAATGTCATTATTTGCACACATCTATGAAAGGTATAAGAGTAAAAAGAACAAAGCATATTTTTCACCCCAACATTATTTTCAATTAACTGAGACCATAGCATAATTCTCTTCAGATAATTGTTATATGTACACATCTATGACCAACTGATGGATTCTAATAATCGCTCCCTGCTTGCTGCTTTCAAACAATAAACTAACTTAAATAACACCAAAAAGGAAAAGGGCATGCTTTATTTTCCTATTTATTAATACTACAGAAGGTAACACGTTTATAAGATATTTACAGTGTTCCAATTTCTGTAGCTGACAACATAAAACATTGAGGACAAATTTTTTCGTACTCCAATGTATCAGGAAGATTCAAAATTTCCATACTACATTAAAAGTGAGAAAACTTGCTGGGTAAAAGTTTACTTTTTGCTCAGTAATGCACTGTATTATGCAACACCATTTTCGTAATTTTTTTGTAAGCTGTAACTGCTGGGATTTCCAAAAACATTTTCAAAACTAATAGCAGTTCTGTATTACACAAGCAAACCAGACTCTCCAAGCTGTTTACCACCTACTACTGGAAACTGTTGTAATAAATGATATGGATATTAATGACATTAAATGATAATAACTGACAACTGTATGAAATCATTTATTACTAGCTGCTGCTGATCAACGCTTATTCAGATGCTTTAAAAAAAGGAAAGCATTCACTGCAGTGTTAGCAGTGCGGTGAATAATAAAATGCAATGTGGCACTGTTTAGGTATAAATGCAAGATAATAGACAGCATTTGAGCCTGATGGCCTCTATCAAGAAACCAACAATGCGTTATAAATTTTTCCAATTTTTACCATGAAAAAGACCTTTGGCCACTACCATCACTTTAAATTATTTGCCTGTTCCATTCTCACAACATATTTCATTTCTTCAAAAGGAATGAGGAAGGTTTCAGAATGCTTACATACCTCATGTGCTAAAATGAACTTCACAGATTAACAGCTTCTGAAAATACAAAATGCTTCTGTACTTCCCATTTTATAAGCGTATTACCTAGCACAAAAAGTCTGATGAAAGATCCTCAGAGCCATGAGGATCTGCAACGCAAACATAAATTTGCCCTTATTATCTAGTACACCAACAAAAGCCAAAGTTCTGTACTGGCTACGTCAGCCATCGAGAGGACTCTGACATGGAATTTTCTGTAACCAGATCTGTGCAAGTTGCAGATATGATGCACGCAGTACCATATACAACCATCCTGACTTCTAATTTCAATAGGCAGGCACATTTTTAGAGCTGGGTCATTATCAAGATGAGTGAAGAACAAGACTTGAGTTCACACTTCAGGGTCCATTAGATGCCATTACACACTTTAGATCTGCTATCATGCAAGAAGAATTTACTTCGATTTATGTACCTCTAGCCTTCTGTTAAACAATTTAATGATTTAACTAGTTCAATCAGAATCCATTTTAACCCTACTAAACTTTTCCATTGTTCAACAATATGCATGGGAATTACAGACCATATTAACATATTTTGTAGTAAGATTGAAGCTATTAAAAATCATTAACCTAATTTCATTGATTTATACTGTAAATGGGACTTAAAATGATTCAAACATATTTCCAAACGAAAAACAACACAGAAGAAGAAAATCAAATGCATTATATATTGAATATCTTTACAATACCTTACAAAACATTCATTTCTCCTGAAATATAGTGTTATTTTTCAAACAGGTGAAATTTATGTTAAAAATGATTTCCTATATTTAAAGTAGAATTTGAAAATAATCACGTCTTTAACTCTGTTCCTTTACTGCAGATCTTGATAATCTGAAGCAAAGCTGGTCCAAAAGAGACCTCTTAAGACCTCAGATTGTTATCAGAAGTTCTAATAGAGTAAGTGTATGCAGAATTGTCATGTTTGATAGACTAGGTAATCTCATGCATTTACATGAGCAACAGACACGGCAACATAAGAGAAAGCAGAGTCCTTACTTAAAATTGTCTTACTTAAACCCTCATTCAGTGAGAACTGGGTTTTACTGTTCTGATCACCTCTGTCTACTTTGTCTATTCTTTGTATGTGACAGAGGTAGTTGAGGTAGCATGAACACGAAGGCATGTTGCAGAAACAGTCTGAGGTATCACACAATTACATAGTCCAAACTAGATCCGCAGATCTAAATAATGTTGCATAGGAAAATGTGTCTCAGTAAAATCTGCTCTGCTCCCTCTCCTCTGTACTACATACCAACAATATATCAAACATAAAATCCATTTCTAAAAAAAAGATACGTATCTTTACTTCTTTGGGAACTGGTTTACTTTGTCGAACTGTGACTGTATTCATTCACAGAAGACTATTCATCCTCTCTGAAGACAGCATTGAGTTAAAAGTATACGCTGCTCAGGAGCATAGCAAGTGAGTAATTTACCACAAGAAAGCAACTGTACCTGTCTGCAACATAAACCCCCACTGAAATGAATCTCTTAAATTTCCCATAAAGTTGCAAGTTGCTTTAAGAAACAAACGAACAAACAAACAACAACAAAAATGCATAGACACTTATTATTTAGCTAAATAACAGTCTTTGTTCCCAAAATAAACCTCTACATTTTCCAGCATGTATACTCTTAAGTTTCAAGTATAGACAGTCTAATACAAAGCAGCCTATAGATCTGATTATCAGAAGCAGACAGGAAGGTCAGGTATGTAAACTATCAGACTGTTGTGAACATCCAGGAAAGGACACTTTTTACGGCACTCTTAACTGGTTGGAGACATGACCACTACAGCTTCTGTACACTCTATGCATGTTTCATAGCAAACACACTAAAGAAAACTATTCCGTGAGAACATAACTTAGTCAACATCTTTGTAAAGCTGTTTTTGAAAAAATATACACTAAAGTACATTTTTTTAATAAATAATTCTTGTGACAGTTTAGTGTTTGGGATAGAAACAGACAAAACAAGTAATCAACAAGCTGCTGTATGCCACTGTCAGCTGTCCCTGCTGGATGAAGCATGTACTTCGCACTGCTGAAGCCATAAAATGTTTTTTCCACTCAAATGAAACAACATACAAACAAATAAAATGAACCTTCTGCTGCTCTCTCAACAGTCCCTTTAATAAAGCTTTAAAAATACAATAAGTATTATTATGCTAAGCAGTAACTATTCATACAGCTTGCCCTCCTAAGCTCAGGGTCTTACAAACATTTGACCATCCTACAAATATTTGTTCAATAAACCTACAGGTATTTTAGAAAGTGTTCTTTATCATACATTTTTGGAGCACTGAAGGCACCATTTCCAAGGGGAGGTGAGGATGGGGAGTGGGAGAGGGGCTCTAATTTATATCATGCAACTGTTGTTTGCTAAAAAAAAAAACTGTAGGCTATTTTCACTCTAAAGATACAAGTGCATTTCTCTCTCACCTCGCTCTTGCATGCAGAACTAAAACAGATTGTCTCATTTTCTCTGCACATATAACTTATATAATGCCAATCAGTTTACTAATTACTCCAAAGCTAAAATGAAACTTAAATTTATACAGGTAGATGAGGGTTCATTTATTCCTTGTTCTCGGGGCTTTGACACTCGAACAAGGGTAAGAGGGAGAGCAGTGGAACGAGCAAGAAATCTTCAAAAATGGTTTGGTTCCAAATACCCTAATTCCCATTAGAAGCATGCAACTACTTTATCTTTCTTCTTTTGCCATTAATTACAAATAAATTCATCTTTCTCTTGTGAAGCCTGAAGTTTGTTGTTGTTGTTAGATGAGTTGCATTCAAACTCCAACAAAAAAAGATGAAGCCAACATTGAAATTCATCTCACAGTCCAGAATTTACTTAACGGCCAGCCTGTGTGCTGTGATAAACGGAATGATGATCCGGCAACATGTCTTTATCCATGGTTTGCTTTAATTAACGCCGGCTTGTTTGTTGAAGAGATGATTAATATGCCAATGAAAATTGCATAATTGAATACCACAACACTGGCACAATCAGAAAGACACATGCAGTTTTTTGATTAACATTTATTATTATTATTATTATTGTGTGTTTTAATGTTCTCACTATGAAATGATGCAGATTTTGACTGAGAGGTGAGGAAAAGCCAGGTTACGTACAGGATTCTCCATGGGCAAGGGAAAAGATATGATGCAATTTAATCATGCAAGCATAGTTCCTTGGTCAAGCAGCCATTTTTCCAAACACAGAAGCAAAAAAATCTCAGAAAAATACTGGAAATATAACAAACCATACCAAGGAAATAAACAGCAAAAATAAAAATAGCAATGACCATGTGACAAAAAGAAAAGTAATGAGTATGGAAAACCCAAACAATAATTTAAATATCTGAAAAACCAGTACATGAGAAGCAGAGGAAACGGTTTTCAAGTGGCTGAAAAAATAAGAAACTTCTGCTCTTAAAGCATTGACATATTACAGTAACATTATAAAATAGGAAATCTTAAGTTATCATCTTTTTCTAGGACTTCAACTGAACATCTGTCCTAACTGTAGTGTGTTGAACATATACACTGAGAAAATCCATGTTACGACTAGCTCGACATTGTCAACTAAGGTAGGTTGTAAGTGGATTGAGTTTTATTTTACCTATACAGTGATTTTCTTCTTATCCCAACTGCGTAGGGCAGACGTTAATGTTTCTTAACACTCATTCTCATGCAAGGACTAATTTTTAAGGGGTAAAAAGATCTCCTTACTTTACAAAACTGAATTCAGACTTGCACAGAAATTCAATGGGATATGTAACAATTTGCTAAATACCTTAAATACTGGGGGAAATTAGCTATTAGAAAATACACAATTTTTGAGCTAAAGTGAGCCCAAAAACTTCTGTGAGCTCTCCCCCCAAATGAGCATCTATATGCTCAATGAGCATCTACTAACTGTATATTTTCTTTAGTGGTCTAAGCAGGCACAAGAATTTTCTGATAACTGAAGTTCAGTTATTTAGATTAATAAACACTTGCAGAGGATAAACACAAAGCAAATACTGCTGCGCCTTTACTATAATAAATAAAACAGGAAGGAAAGATTCCAATTTATTTCTTTCTATAAGAACCAGCACAAGTAGTAAGATTTCTGCAAGAATTGCTTTTCATGGATTCTTTCACATTGTCCTTTGACAGAGGAGAGGAAAAAGGATGGATACAAACGTCCACGGGAAAGGATCATGCACTCCCACTACAACCTTTAACGTGTGCCTAAGGTGACCATCTATGGTACCGCTGGAGGTGCAGCTAATGCTGAGCAGAAGTATCAAGAGTTCAGCTGAGCACAGCAGATCCTGAAAGAGAGGGACTGTGCAGAGGACATTCATCCTCCTGTTTCCTTCCCCAGGGCCATCCATTCTCCTCCATGCTTCAAGCATGGTTTCCTGAAGTGAATATATTTGTTAAGAACTATCCTATAGAGGCATGTACAACACACAGAAGCTTTTCAGAGGGACCCAGCCAAGGGTTCTCCCACTTTTACCCATTTCTGATTTCCCAGTTTGCAGTTTAGGTTGAAGGTTACTCAAGCTCTTATCTATCTACATTTGTCACTCAATATTAAGGAAATTCTGGCAGAGAAAGCAAGTTGAAGCTTTTTCTTTTTGAAGAGACACAAAGGAGTTGCAGAAGCCACTCCTCTATTTCTTCACTGTGTTTCTCTGTACAACTAACAAAGGCCTTTTAGTTTATAAAGGGACATCAGAATTACAAAACAATACAATCTGTCACATTAATTAGGGGCAGAGAATCACAGCTACCAGAAACCATTCACTTTTTTTTTTTTTTTTTAAAACAAGAAACAACAACACAACACACTTGAGAAACATTTCATGGCTGAAAAGGCACAAACACTGTAATGCAACCATGATGCATAGAAAAAAACAGCTGTTCATAACTCAAAGATGGTAAAAAACAAAAAATGTGAAGGAAAGTTCTTTCTTAGGCCTAAGTCTGTAATACAAGCCATCACCAAGGAGCTCCTCCAGCTTCACAGGAAAATAAAACCTCCTAGTGGAAAGATCCAGGAAACAGTGAAAGAGCTGTAAGTGCTGAGGTTCTCCACCATGTGAAACATCTGAATTGCAATGAGGAAAACCCTACCCAACGACTGTGGGGGAAAATAACACATTGCCCAATATGGGAATAAGCAGCAAGATCCATCTTTCACATAACATTTTAAATTGCATTATTCCTGTTATTACAGTTTTGAAATTACTGTAATCTAACATTTGAGCATTGGTATCAGGAGAGTCAAACATTACGTTGCAATAGATATCTCTGTTCATGCTGCCCCACAGATTGTAGAGGCACATACTGCAGTTTGCTTAACTGTAGGTCAAGCCTACTGTTCCAGAAGTTTCCAGGCATTTTATTTTTTTCTGTTAAATTTTATATTGCATACAAAGGTATATGAAATCATGATGACTATGTTCAGCAGTTCAAATCAAAGCTGTAGTTTTGTTTCATCACTTTACATTTACCTTGCATTTCATGTAAATAAAATATTTTACTTTTTAATTCTCAGAGTTCTGAGAACTGTAAGCTCTCTGTAGAGCTGGAAAAGAAGTAAGTAGTGCTGATAAGGCAGAAACATGAATGGCAAGCAGAGCAATAAACATTCCTATTTCTTACGCTTATGGAACTGCAGATCATCGAATAAATTAATCAAACAAGGTGTAAAATACACCAAAAGAAAATTATTTTTCCATACAACACCAGGGCAACAGCATGAAAGCCAAAGGTAGAGGAATAAGAGAAATTTATAAAAGAAAAGCCCATCAAAATTATCAAACTTTACTTTGCAGATACAATCTCTGATCAAGGAAGGTGGAAAGTTCACAATTCCAGAAAATGACTAGGAATGCCTGCAGAAATATCGCTGTCCAGCTAACATGCTTACAATCTTTCCAAACGTATCCATTGGCCACTGTCACAAACAGATACAGTTCTAAATATACAAGACTGCTCGGTAGAGCCTTAACACATTTCTTATGCAAATCCAGTGTACTGGACCTATTAATATCTTTCACAAATTTATCTTGTACAGCTACCAATCAATCCTCTTCTTTCTCCATGAAATCCTCCAATTTCTCAGTATGTTTCTGCTATCCAGACATGTCTGACCCAGAACATAACTAGTTCTCAATGGAACCACAGAACTATATTTTAATTCATATTTTAATTCATATGTAGATTCTGAACCAACAAAAGAAACATACATTTTTTTCCAAAAGTTTCTAAAGCTCTGTAACAACTTAATAACCTTATTCAAATAATTAATGAAGTTATTAAGTAAATCAAATAAATAAAACCTTGTGAAGAACAGATCTCTTTACATCATTACCAGATGGTGCCCCAAAAATTAAATAATTGATCATTTTATAAGAATCTTTTGTTTACAGTTCTCGAGCCAGGTTCTCTCCAAGTGATTGTGTTAGCATCTATGCCAGTTTGAATTAATCAGTTTGGGAGTATGGTTTCATAAGTATCAGATGTTTTATTAAAATACAAATGTATCAGATTTCTTTTTCAGTAATACATAATTCAGGTTTTAAATACCCAATATAAAGAGACACAAAGCCTCCTTCTTAGACATGTGAGTTTATCATTCGTGATACCACTTTCACATATGGAACAGTGAACCACTCATTCCAATTGGTGAACATAGGAGTTTCACTGCCTTCAGGATTGCCTTCTGAATACCCACTCCTCAAATCGGTGAGGAACTCACTATGGTTTCTGAGCTTTTCTTTCCAAATATTTCATTTGCAACATGCCCTGGAATAGTTCAGGTTACTGAAATTAATTACTTCATTCAGCTGTTCAGTTATTTCCTTGACAATCCTGATGCATGTTACCATGTTTGTGGATGCTACTTATTTCCAGTACTTCCTTTGACATTCCTTTTTTTTTATTCTATATTTTTTTATGCAACTAATTCCAAAGACTGTTTTTTGAAGATTTATTTTAAAAAGAAACTCTTTCATAGCCAGTATATGACTCATTTTTACAACTGTTGGAAAGAAAACAATACTTAAAAAACAGAAAGGGGATGACCTGGATAACTGTCCTGCCAGTCTGATATTGATACACAGCAAAGCAATGGAACAGATGACATAGAGCTTAATTAATACAAAAATAAATAGAAGTAATAAAATTAGTGCCAATTGACATGTGTTTATGGAAAATATTTTAAAATATTAACTTTATATTTTCTATCAACAGAATTATGTTTAACTGAAAGAAAGCGTAGGTTAGCACTATTACATTGACACTTTTGTAAAGTATTCAACTTAACATGATATTCCAATTTAATTAGGGGTAAAACATGAATAGTGAAAAAATAAAGCTGAGTGGAAGCTGGACAAATGACAAATACGAAATTTGTTAGTCACTGATTGGTTGCACTTCTAAAGAAGTCTGGGAAGCTCTGCTTTTTGACTCTTCAGTAATTACTATTCGTACAAATGACCGAGAACAAAGAATCAAAAAAATTAAATATAAAGTCTGTGGACAACAAAATAACTGGATAATGAAGAAGGACAGCAGAATGAGCTGGCTGCCTGCTCTCAGTTCATGTGTATTGCAACACAGAAAAGCATACTGCCCACAGGACCAGATAGTGGCAAATGTACCCACAGTGCAGGGAACTCCCTTCCTAGAAGCACTGCTAGTGAAAAAATGTTTGGGGATTCAGGTCTGTTATCAGCTGAACAGGATTTTATAATTGAACACAGTACCCAGAAGTGGCAATGAGCTAAACAGTAAATAATGCTACCAAACAGTAGCAATGGAAACATGTACTGTGGAGCAGTAAAAAATTTATATTAGCTGTGTAAGGTGGCATTGACATGGGTGTACAAGAATTCTGTGCCCAGTTCCAAGAGGAAAAGTACATTCATCCTGGGGCTGCTCAGAGGAGGTTTAGTGGAAAGACATGACAATAACAAAAATGTCAGAAACGATGTCTTATGGTATGAGTTAAGAAATTAAATCTTTGTATCTTATAAAAAATAATGTTATGGTTTGACTTGGACATACACATACCTGAAAGGAGAACAGAAATATGATGGTAGACCTCTTGATCAAGCCAACAAGGGTAGAGCAAAGATGTAAGAAAATGGCTGGAAGCTGCAGGCAGGCAAATTTTAAAATGTCCAGCCTACTTTAATGTAAAAGAATTATCCAATACTGAATCAAAACAATAAAAACTATAATATATATTAAAAAAAAAAAAAATTAAATCTCTTTCTATATAGCTTATATATAGAAAATTTAAGTTCAAAACTTAAAATTCCTCTACTCAGTACAAGTGAGTACTATGAAGTATTATGTCCATAGCACTTTGGACTCCTCATAAGACAGACATGAGCATACAGAAGAGAATCCTGAGAAGGGTCACAAAGATTATGAAGGGACAAAGGGACTAGAGCACCTCTCCTATGAGGAGAAGCTGAGAAAGCTGGGACTGCTCAGCCTGGAGAAGTGTCACTGTAGATCTCATAACTACCTGAAGGGAGGGTACAGAGAGCATAGAGCCAGGCTCTTTTCTGTAGTACCCTAATGCAGTTACAAGAGGTAATCAGTACAAAGTGAAACATGGAAGGTTCTGACTGAACATCAGGAAGCTTTTCTTTACTTTGCGGATGACTCAGCACTCAATATGATGCTCAGAGTTTGCTGAGTATACTTCTATGGTGGTATTCAAAAACCATCTATACATAGTGCCAGACAGTCTAGCAATCTCAGTTGCCCTGCTGGAGCTGAGGAGTTGGATCAAACATCCCCAGAGGTCCCTCTCCAATCTCAGTCATTCTGTAATTCCATAATTCTGTAACATTTGGGTGCAGATGGTAGCAGTTGTTTGGTCCTACTAATCCTGAAGGCTGGATGTTAGGAAATACTGCTTTTCTGAAAGAGTGGACAGGTGCTGGAATGGGCTGCCCAGGGGAGTGCTGGAGTCATTGACACTGGAGGTGTTCAAGGAACGTTTAGATGCTGTGTTGAGGGACATGGTTTAGTAAGAGCCACTAGTGACTGATGGATGGCTGGACTGGATGATCCTGTAGGTCTTTTCCAACTTCGGTGATTCTATATGATTCTATAACAGATGTACTGCAGGATCTGTACTATGAACCGTGTTGCTGAATGTATTTATCAATTACTGGAGAACATGCTGGTGTGCACAGTTGTCAAATTTGCAGATGATTCAGAATTAGAAGGAAAATCAAGCACAGCCATTCAGTATGAACTAGACAGTCTGGAAGAGCAGGCTTACAGGAAAAACAGACTCCAAATATTAAGAGGTAGAATTCTTAATGATGTGTATATGGAGATCAAGAAATACTGGATGTAAATTCGAACAAGAAAGGTTCAGACTGGATATGAGGAGATACTTCTTCCATTGTCAAGACTGTGAGGCATTGGAGCAGGTTGCCCAGAAAGCATGTGCAGTCTCAAACTTTGGAGATTTTCAAGATCTAGCAAGATAAAGAACCAACCTACTTGGTCTTCTTTGAGCAGGAAACTAGACCAGACAACTCCTGAGGTCCTTTCCAACCTAAATTATTGTACAACAGCATATTGTTTTAAGAGTATGCTATGCTTCAACTAAACTCTGCATAAAATATATCTTGTGATTTATTGCTATTCAAACTGGATGTTCTTTCTTGGCCTATAAACTTATGAACACAACAATTCTGAAATTTACCTACACATTTTATTTATAAGATTTATTTTTAAATACTCTAGCAACTAAAGCTAATTTTCAGTAAAAAAAGACAATTTAGATTTTTTTATTCCTGGCACAGCAGGAAGAAGCATTATTATTAAACTGGTTGCTATATTGAAGATACTGATTTTAATCATAAGATAAAAGATAAACCAGATAGGACAGTATGACCATACTTTGTCATCCTGATGCACAAGCAGTTGTACATACAACTATTATTAAAGCAGAATTTACATTTATCAATGCATAGATGAAACATCATCCCAAAGAGAAGGGAGATGATGGGAAAAATATCAAACACTAACACAGCACTTTAAAGTGTTCCTTCTTTTTCTCTATCAAAACATAAGAGAGATTGAAGAATAGAGTAACCACATTTAAGACTCCTTTAAATGTGAGTTCTTAACAGAGCATAAAGCATTATCTTGCTACTCACATCAGCCTAATGAAGTAAATGCCTTTAAATTTAAGGAGAAAAAAGAAACAAAACAGAAAACAACTGTATCTTACAAGGATAACCCTTATAGTAAGTGCTTATATAGCTTGCATTTACTTGCAATGAATTTGGTGAACAAACAGGGTTCTAAGTGACTCATGGCTACTGTGCTCTCATGATATATACAACTTAATAAAAGAAGCTCCAGGAGAAAATTAGACTAGCATAATCACATAGCATCCAATATGTAGAAAACTGCACCGTATTGCATAGTATATTAATGCCATAAAGGAAGCAGCTCAGTGTATGTCATTCTCTAGTTTCTGACTCAGCCACTTCTGGTGGCTTTTGAAAACATGTTCCACTTTACACAGCCAAGCCCTACAGAGACAATATCATCAAAGGTTGAGCATCAAACCAATTCATTGTTTACATCTCAAAATCTTGTCCCTGGTTGTTTTAACTGAGCATGGTTCCAACTAGAAATAAAGGCTGTGGAAACCGCTATTTCATGTGTCCCTGATGACTGATCATATTTGTACCCTGAGGTTCAGGGTGCATTATTATTTTTTGTAATAAACCATAATAATGTTACAAACATTAATTGCATAGCTGCAAAATCCCCAGGCAACGATGCATTTACACATTCAGTGGGACGTACATTTAAAAAAAAAAAAAAAAAAAAAGAAACAACCACTGTTTTACTTCTCTTACATATCTTATGGTTATAAACATGATTTCCAGAATTTTGATAACTTATCATTCTCAAAGACTGTAACTGTAACAGTACTGCTCAAGTGCAAAGAAAGAGAAAAGCAAGCTGCAGATATTTTAAGATATGTAGAACTAACTTTGTTATTCTGTTTAAGAAAAGACTTTCCCACATGTGACCTAGTCATGAAGCAGCTCTGCGTGAAAGAAGACAAACAAGATTTAAGATGTTTTAGCTCTATAGATAGTTGTAACACTTTTTTGTTGCAGTGAAAGAAATCTTATGAAATTCTGTTTTCTTTCTTATTTTTCAATTCACTAAAACTACCTTCCCTGTAAAACATTAAAAAGCATCTTGGTATTGTTTCTCTGTACTCTCAGAACAAGAATGACTTTGCTGGAAGTGTTTCCTGATGTTATTAGTTGGAAATACGTTGTGCAGCCAAATATGTAGGAAACAAAAATACTACATTAAATGTACACTAAATGAAATCAATCAATTTTGAAATTAGGAAAGCAGAATTTGATCCCCATTTCCTTTTCTTGTATTTAAATAATCTTATTCCATGATCCTGCAAATTAAACAGCATGGCTATTATCATGAAAGAAGAAATGGGAAAAAATACTACTGTTACTCTGACATTACTTAGGAATCAAGTCAATTCAGGAAAGAACAGAAGAATTATAAGGAGAATTCAAAAACCAGCTTTTTGAATTGAGATTAACACTAACTTCAACTGTCTAAAATCTAGATGTCAAATTCATGATACTCATCCAGGTTTTTCCTGCAGTAAACTGAATCACAATCCAAGTGATAAAATTATCCCCTTTCATGTAGATAACTATCTTAAAAATGGAAGGAGTCAAGGTGTTTATCTTCCTCCATTGATTAAAGACTACCTTAAACTAACTTTTAGATGACTAAATTTAGATAAAACAAAATTAAAAGGAACATCTCCGTATTTGCTGAAATGCTATTCTAACTTGGAGTTGAAAACCGGGAGAGATTTGAAGGGCAGTAAGTTACATGCCTACAAGCACATAGGCACCAAAATTAAAATCACAAAAAAGTGGGCCTGCTACTCAGTGGGATAGATGTTGCAGTGATAAAGGACATGAAACAGGCTCAGGCACTGAAAACCTTCAGTTCAGTTTTTACTTCTAAGTTGTGCTCTCAGGCTTCTTGGGTTTCTGAATCTAGTTATAATCTAGACCGTGATCTACAAGATTGGAAGGCTGAGTAAGGCAGCACTTAAGGAAACAGTACAAATCAAACTCCATGAAACCACATGTGTTGCACCCAAGGATGATGAGTGAGCTTGCCAATGTCATTCTGAATCCATTTTCTACTACCTTTGAAATGCTGTGGCAGCTGTGAAGAGGGAAGTCTCCTCGTGCCTAGAAATACGCAAATGGAAGCATTCCAAAGCCTAGAAATAGGCAAATGTTATACCAACTGATCAGGAAAAAAAAAGGAGGAGGATCCAGGGAATTACGGGTTGTTCAACTTGAACTACATCTTCAAAAATACTATGACACAAATCCTTCTCAGTGTCTTGACAAGGCAAAAATAGGACAAGAAGGTGGTCAGGAATACCAACATCATCGCCTGGTGTGATGGGATGACTGGCTCAGCAGGTGAGAGGACAGCTCTGGATATTGTTTGACTTTAAAAAGTCTTTCCACGTAGAATTCCCATATGCAAGATGGTTAAGTACCAACTGGATAGACAGATCACAATGTTGGTAAAAAAAACTGGCTGATCCACTGTAACCAGAGGACTATTAACAGTGGTACGAAGTCCAGCTGGAGGCCAGTTACTAATGGCACCTCCCAAGTCAATTCTGGGGCCAGCGCTGTCTAATATCATTATTCAAAGCCTGGACAATAGAGAAGAAAGCCATGATGACATCAAATTGGTGGCAGCAGTTCAAAACCACCAGAAGCCAAGACTGCTAATCAAAAGAACCATGACAACCTGGAAAAATCAGCTGACAGAAACTTAATGAAGTTCAAGCAAGTCCTGCACTTGAGTAAGGTTAGCAACATGCAACAGTACAGGTCAGGTATTGATCCCCTGAATAGTAAATCAGCTAAAAAGTGTGTGTACACTTTGAGTGAGTACAGTAAACGGAAGAAGCAACCACATACTGGTTTGAGTCAGTGGGAAGACTGACAGGGAGCTGAAGAAAGGGGTGGCTGAGAGAGCTGGATCCATTTCAGGACAGGAAGAGGTTTAAGATGTTGTCTTTATGGGTGGCTAAAGTCATGATAAAGTCACCCTCCTATTGGAGGTGCCCAGGGAGAAGACAAAAATAACTATAAAACTTGTAACGGAGAAAATTCTAACTAGACGTTAAGAAAAACATGTCCACATACACACACACGCACACACACACAAAAAGTAGTCAAATATGGAAGAGTTAAACACGAAATCAAACACTGAACATGGCTAAGAAAGTCTGCAGAATCTCCATTCTTGGAGACTTTGAAACCTTGACTGGGGATCACCCCGAGCAATATGATTGAAGTTAGCCTACCTCTGAGCAAGGTGTAAGACTAGATGTCCTCTGAATGTGACTTCCAATCCAACTATCCTATGATTCTAAATAGTGACATTATTCATAGCTATTAATGACAAACTATCAATTAATAACTGATACATTAATACTTAATGTCTCCATAAATCAATGCCCTCCTGAATTAAAAAGTCTGATTACATTTAAAAAACATTATCAGTGAAAGAAAAATGTCTTGCATAGTAATCTAAATAAAAAACATAGCTTTCCTCTTATTCATAACTCATGTCAGTTACTCATGCTTTTTCTTTCCGATATGTAAAACACATTTTCAATACAAATCAGAACTAAAGACAGGGTCAAGTCTTAATAATTTAGTTCTTAATTGAAGTTCAGTGGAATATAGGTAGCAAGATTACTGAAGAAAAGAATGTAGAAAATCTCACTCCAGTCGCTGCTTATCACTACATGTATCTAGAACTCCCTTTATTCTGATTCTATACGTGTCTAAACACAAATGCAATTGCATTCTGGGGTAATAGGTTAATACACCTCTAAATATATCAAAATTCAAAAAGAAAAAGACATTCCTTAGCCTCAGAGCCAAACACACCTAAACAGAACAGAGTAAGGCACGGAGCAGAGCTCGATGACATCTTCTCATGACTGAATTTATGATGGTGACCATCATTCAAATAAATCCTAATATAGGAGCATCTGGCTCCCATTTACTCTGAGGAGATTCCAACCCTCATCTCTCACCTCCAAAACTGTTTCCTAAAAGAAAGTTGGAACTTCTCTATTCATCCAGTGTGGTTCAAGTTTCCAGTCAAACATCAGATGGTAAACCCAAGAGATGTATGAAACAGAAACAAGCACTAGAAAGGTGGACCAAAAAGCTTCACAGTTTCTTACTGCATGAGGGGGGCAGCAGTCCTTTGTTAGTTTGGTATCCAGTAGATCTGGATTAGCCTGCAAGTGAAACTGCATGCTCCCCTACTGCCTCTGTGACTCTCATCAGTAACACTGCAATGTAAATCACATTTCCGTACTGTAACTACGTAAGACTAATCTAAGAGAATAGATATTCTCAGTATAGCTCCAACAGCCTGTCTTCTGAAGGGCAGTAAACAGCTCTTTAAATCAACAACTGAGCCAGTGCAGTATTACTGTCACTACATACAGTGTTTCCAGCCCAAGAAGAATGTATCGTAAGTTTCATGCTGTATTTCCCAATAATTTAGTGTTTTATGTTAAACTTAGACTTCTAGTGACCTGACATTGATGATGTTTATCTACTCCTTACGCTGCTAGATACTAAGAAATGTCTCCAACGTTCCCAGATCAGTCAAGCCAATCTCAATCTCCATTCTGTCATTCTGTCTGGGAGCCACAACAATCAGCAGTGCTGAGATTCTTTACGGAAGGTTAGGGGGCTCAGAGCTGGTCTCTTGGTGATAAAATTAGAGAGGAGAATTAAAGTGATTACACTCTAAAAATGACTTACTAGAAGTGACAGGTTTTTTTAACCTAAATATTTTTTAAGTACCAAATTTGTCACTCCTGTAAGTTATATGTTACTAACTGTAAAATTATTTTATTGCAGTAGTAAAAGAAATGAAGTACACTTTGTGAATGTTTTTAGATAAATCAGAAAACTTGCATTCAATTCACATTTTATTTGCTTATAGAAGGTCTCTTATTTTTGACTGAGTTGCTGCAGACCTCTGAATCATGGAAAGAAATGTGTGTACTCACAGCTCTGCTATCCCCCTGGTTATTTTCTCCTGAGCCAAAGTAATCCACTGAGCAAGGCAAATTTTAAATCCAGGTAGTTAAGGCTGTAGAGGTGGACTGTTGATGATTTAGAAACTGTGTACAAGGAAGAGACAGAGAGTAAGTACATCGCTGCACAGGCTGCATGCTGCAACTATTGCACACAGTTCTGAATACTGTATGCACCAGATAGGGCCAAATCCATCCTGCTATACCTGAAGAGCGCTATCCAATTTAGATGTTGTTCTCTACAGCCTCTTTCAGAACAGAGAGCAACAGCAAAGTAGAATCAAGAGTAAGAAAGTTGAAGACCAACATCCACGATGACAAGCTACTGGTTCACCAGCTTCAGAAGGTGGGAAAGTTGCTCAGATTTTGCTCTGATACCTTTGGAATGTTTGCTGTTTTATACAGTGCTCTTCTCCAAATCTCTGTTTCAGTGCTTAGAAGATGTTATTTTGAGTGGTACTGATAAACAGGATGGTAACTGCCTCCTTAGGAACCTACACCACAACAATCTTCTCATTAATCTTCCCCCTTTACTTACAGAGAGGGCTACAGTTCAGAGTCTGCTGAGAGAAAAGGGAAAGCTATAAGATTTGTTGTAACTACCACCTTGAGATATATTTAGTAATTCAGACTACATGAAACACATATTATTTATACGTGACTGGCAACCAACGTCATAACCTACACTCCCAGTTGAGCCAACAGCACCACAAGACTCATTAGGGATGGCAGTTAGAGATGCAAAATGAGCCCCTCCAAGTTTCTCCCAAGCTCAGTGTATATGCAAGTACCTGACGACAAATTGCTCAAGCGAAGCTAGCTTTCAGATGACCAAGTACTTTAACTTAAAAGCCGCTCTCCACTCAAGGTGAAGACTGGGGCAAGGAGGGTTGAGCATTCACATCAGTGCAGAACTTCACTGAAGAGAAGCATTTGAAATAAAAGCAGGCTTGACTCTGAAATTAAATTCCAATTTATATAAAATAATCCACAGACACTGCCTATATCCTACTTGCTTATCAATTATGGGAATTTGGTACACAATAAAAAAGATGATCTGGCAATTTGTTTCTATAAGAATCTATATAGACTCTGTTGAGTCTATATAGATTCATTAATAATGAAGTACAGCATTATGAAAATGAAATGACCTCTATCTATGCTAAGTACTGTGGGATTTCCCGGTTCTCAATGTACAACATTAAAGCTAGTGAACACTGGGATTGAGGACTAAGTCTGATGTGTTGTTGGATTTTTTCCCTACCTGAGCATCTGTCCTAGTTCGTTTACTGAAAATTCATGAACCTAGCAGGTGACCAAAACAGTGGTATAAGACAATATGACAGAAGGAACTAGTGATGGGTTGTGAATATATTTTAAGATGCGCACATAAGACAGATATTTACAGCGCTGTTAATAGATTAATGGAAACAGGTATGAAAAATTACATGAGGTAATCTTTCAATTTGGCCTCTTCTGCTCCATATGGAAAACAAAGATTGATGCATGCTATGTCCTTTCAAAGTGCAAATATCCACCATCTAAGTGTGACCAATTTTAACAATGGAGTACATGAAATCACTACAATTAGCATTTAGTAAACTACTGTGAGGAGTTTGTGAAAGTTAATTCTAGTATTTGAGCACAGGTTTAGATTGGTTTAAAAAAGGTTTAAATTGGTGCCCATCTCATAAATAGAAATTCAAATAGTAATTCAAATAAAGAAAAAATCTTGGAAGGAAGGCCAGTGGCCAAGCCCTCATCTTGAATATAGCTTTAAATCCTATTTTTGAGACTAAAAAAAATGCATTTTGGATTACATTCTGACACATTTTCTGCAATTTTGATTAGAATCTATAAGATACCAGAATATCTTAAAATCAGAATAAGAGGGATGTTTCCTACTTTGTAGAACATCTATCAGCTACCATATGGCAAGGGACACTGCAGAATGTGAAGGATTTAAATAAATATTTCAGATGTCATCCAAAGTTGCATAATGTGAATTTAAAAGGAAACTAATGCTTTGGAAAACAGATCAAATATTGTTCTAGCAAAATTTCAGAAACAAATTAAAACATCCAGAAAGTTTGAGTTTATAAGTAACCTACTTACAGGTTACTATAACCTGCATTTCCTACTGTTTTTAATATGATAACCTCTCATTAAAAAAAAAAAAATAATAATCTAATCTATAAATACTACACGCATTTATCTCTAAGTTCACTGGATGAGGCACACCAGCCATAACTACCTCCAATATGCCTATTTAACCTAGGCCTAAAATGTTTATTTTCCTCTCCATACATACATTTAAACAGAAGATATCTAAAGAGGAAAAAAACAGTAAGGTGAACAGCAACAACAGTTCCTTTTCCAGCGTCTTCACAGCCTGTGGGAAACAACTGGATCTTTTGTATTCATAACGGGAAGTACAAATTGCTGCCAGCACGACACTGAAGAGGGGAAAGGTTGCCTTCTTTATAATTATTCTAACTTACATCTAGAACCATTCATACTGTAAATACAATCTAAACAAAAACAAGGTATGCTAAAAGGAACTGAGGTTTAAAATAATAACATCAAAGGAAAATATCTATATTCCTAAGTCAAATTAGGTATTTTCCCCCTCTTGTAACATATAAAATGCCTAATCTTTGAGTTATTCACATATTCACATAGTTGAATATACCTCTGAGCTTGTACCATCCTATTACTAACAATATGCACAACACAGAGCACAACATATTTACATAGGCTCTGGAGATAAAGATCATCTAGTGAGTCTTAGTTATCTGATTTTAAATTCACTGTCAAGGAGCAATAATTTGTCATTTCAGAACACAAAGAGGAAGAATGATGTCCCTTATTGCAAAAAGATATTTTTTTGCTTTAGATTATTTCCAAATGCAGCTACTGCTTAACGGTTTGGAGTCTGATCCTTTTTTCCATAGCACAATAACAAAAAAAGCTCGGAAGCTGAGGACAGGGAAAGAGCTGATTTAGCATTTTCCCATTCTAAAATCCTCTGTGAAGGGGTTTAAAGTGTGAAAAAGAAGTGAGAATAGGTAGGTAACATCACAAGAGCTAGTTCCATTATTAACTCTTCCTCTGCAATTTCAGGAAACATTTGAAAGCAACAGGAAAGGATGGGTAAGGGAGAGGAAAAGTCTGTTTTTTAATTCTTTGTTGGTAACCTGTAGTGGGAAAGGAAAAGACAGAGAATCAAACAGAATGACTATGTCAAGCAGCGCAGATTGAAGATGGAATTACTTAAGACTTGTCATCAATTCCTACTTTTATTTATCCATTTTTACAGCAGTGAAAGAAAGGATTCTGCACATTCTCTGATGGCCACATTCCTTTTGACTGTGAAGCTTCTCAAGTTAAGAAGCCTTCCTGATAGTTTCTGTTCTCCTCCACTCCTGCCTTAAATTACTGGCCTTAAAATTATTGTTTCGGAAGCTTTCTTCTTTCTAACCCTTATTAATCTTACTAAACAACAACAGCAACAAAGAAGCACCGAAGCAACAACACCAGAACAAAACACACAAACAAAAAACAACCCACCAGCTATTCTTCCCTATTTCTAGTATAAAAACTCCTGCTGAGAGTTTAACTGTCATTATCACACACTGACACAATCACTGAAGTGACAGCAAGAAGTGACACAATTACTTCTTCTCCAAAGCATTGTTTTTCTGCTGGCTTTCATTAGAACCAAAACTGTACCATAAAATATTTATGGTTATATTTAATATATTCATATTAAATCTTATATTTATATTTTATGCAGCTTGAAATCCTTCCTTCAGATTCTTGTTTTACCAAATGGATTTGTGAGATCCTTGGACAGCATTTAAAAACTCTCCATAGTCCCAAATAAACTCACACTTACCTGTCTTTGAAAATCCTTGCTTAATCGATGCCAGGTGTCCTAAAACTAGCATACAATTGCCATAAAGCCGACTTAATGGCATCACTTGTTTCTACCCAGCAATGTAAACTTCTGTTTCATTAAAAAATACACTCTGCTCCTGCAGACGTGTTTATCTTTACAAAGCGCTGTTTGTTAAATAGAGTAACAAATCTAAACTTTACAGAGCTCAACCAAGATGCTTTGGCAATTACAAGATCACTTTTATCTCTTCATAGATCACTCATTCAACAGGAAAGCTCAAGTTAGCTACAGTATCTTCTGCATCTAACCTCACAAGGTGAGACAATGCCACAAAGGATAATGAGAGGACTGTCTTACACATTTTCCATAGTATTTGGCCAAAAATAGAGCCACAGAGTCCATACCTGTAACTTGATGATCTACAGACACTTTGAGATGCCTGCAAAAACTGTCACATTTTTACAGCAAATGGACACAAAATACCCTGGAGATGGTGCCATTTACATGTTTCCATCCCTGATGTAGACTTATTTAATGCCCTCTTGCTCTTAAATCCATATCACATGGAGGCTGACTACTCATATTTTAAGCAAGTAAAAAGCAGCTTACCTAACTTAACAGGTTAGCAGAAGTCCTAAAAGAGGTCATATACAACACTTCATAACCTAAAACCTAAATTATCTTTGATATTAAAAAATAGTAGTAGCATTTGATGCAAACTTTCACTTACAAATTATGGAGAATATTCTTACAGCTTCTCACGCAGTTATCAGATAATTGTTTGGGGTTTGGCCATGCATCATTATTCTCACAGACATAAAACAGCCCTTTGGAACACTCTGACTGTATTTAGTCCACTGAATGTACAAAGGAGACAAAGTAGCCACTTTCAGTTTAAACATGCAGTCACATGCATACATTTACAGAACTAAAGAGAGAGAGAAAGAAGCTATGTATTTCTTGGCATGTCCGGCAACCTAACACTTTGTAGCCCTTTTTCCTAATAAGCATCACTTGCCCTTTCCAAAGCTGTAGGTCTAAAGACAGCTGCATGCTACTCACTGCCAAACAGCATGCAAAGGCTTGCTCCTTCTGCCCTGTGGACGGTACCTCCTCGAAGCACCTTTCCCCCTGCGTGGCTGTCGCCAAAAGGAACTGTCTGACAGCTCCATCCTTTGTGCCCATTCAGTGCTGATGTTCTCTCTCTCCTGCAGTCTCAGGACAAAGTAACAGCGTGCAAGGTTAAATCATCACTTCTGACAGATCTGGTCCACAAGGTGTCCTTTCCACCCTTGGTTTTGATTACACACCTCTGGCATGATCTGCCCCTGAGCATACCCTGGAAATGCACATCAAGGTGGCACGAGTTGGGTTTTTTTTATTACTTTATTTGAAACAAATGATGTTCTGCAGTTTACGGACAGCTGTACAGAAGGAAAAGCTTTGGCTATGCCACAAGTTACTCTGCCACCAAACTGTACGGATTTAACTTTGACTTCTCTTTTTTTATTAATAGAGGCATAAGCATAATCCTCCAGGCATGAATGCCAGGAAGGCAAGGCAATGAGAATAAATGTTTAATGCTGTTGAATGGGCATAGCAACTGTACTCTCTGCCTGCAGCTAAATATCGCTACTACAAAGGCGTTCTTCCAGTTATCGCTGCTAATAGTTGTTGCTGGGCAGGTATGTATATAGGAATCGCAGTTTAAAAGGTGGGAGGGAAGAGGAAAAAAAAAAAAAGAAAAAAAAAGAGAGCCTAATCATTTTCTGTTACAGACCAGAGTTCTGCTAAGGAAACTTAATCCCTTTTCCAATATGGAAAGATGCCAATAGTATATAAGTTTACTGCAATTTCAATCAGCGTGTGAACTCTAGTAACACTGATTACAATACCCATTTCTTCTCCCTTAAAAAACAAACAAAAAACCCTCCCAAATATGCTACTCTGCCTGATAAATTCTTCCCTCCATCTTTCCCTCCCCCACAACTTGTACCTTCAATACCACCAGAACTTCCATAGATCAGAGGACACTGTCAGCACAGGCTGACCAATCTCAGAGGTTTTTTTTTCCTTTTTTTTTTTTTTTTTCTTCCAGATACTCCATGTTAACAGCTTGAGGGGGTTCAATCAGCACTGCTTTGATCTCGGCTGGAACTATAATTATTTAACATTGTTACAAGGATTTCTATAATCCATCCTACCATTAAATCCCTTTTACACCCTCATCTTCTGAAGGCTAATCTGCATCCGTACACTCAGTTTGTCTCTTCAGCTGGTTTCATCAGGCTCTGGCATTCTCCAACATCCAGAGTGATGGTTCTTTTTTTTCTAATGAAATCATTTTCTTTCAAATTGAAAAGCGCAAAAGGTCTTGTGCATTTGCTACCTTTTGATGAGATAGCTATGTAACACCAATATAATCCACTGTTTGCTGCAAACTTCCTCCCAGTTTCATAAAATTCATTTTCTCTGTGGTGTTTTCACTGAATTGATGATACATATGCGTGTGTTATATACATAGCCAAGGAAAAAACGTCGAATGAACACCAACAGATGCTCTTTGAAAACACAGCAGAGCCAGGAATAATAATAGCATGCTCATTTCTCACTACACTCTCCTTAACAAATACTACATGAAACACTGCAACCAAACTTAGAAAGCTAGGTAAACAAATTTGGCATAAGACAAAACTGAAATATTATATAATTATACAAAAGACACTATGTCACATGGAAAAAATGACTTTAACAGAATCAAAGGAAATAAATGACAGAAGGGCAATGGATGCAGAGCAAAGCAAAAATGAAGAGTGTGAACAAAATCAGACCTGGAAATAAAAGGAGAATATCAGAAATTGCGATTGATCAAAAGGGAATAGAAAAACTAGAAAAACTTTCCTTTTTATTTCCTACTTAAGGAAACAAAACTCTAAGAGCACATGTGTACAAGTTGCACACTGGAGAAACCGACAGTTGGCTGCATGAATTTTCTGCGAATCATTTGTTAACACAGCATAAAAGCATTTGTTCCATACAGGACCACTGCACTGCCACCTCAATAACCACTGTGCTGTGACTGTATGTGAAGCAAAACGTAAGTGCTGGCAGGAGGGTGGGGATGGCAAATACAGGTAAGTAATATCAGACCATTATTACAAAAGACATCTGTATCATAGGTTAGGCAGTGCACTTTTCCTATGAAGTAAATTTATTCGGATAAATAACCTAATGCCCATTATCTCACAAGGGTTAAGTTAATTAAAAGCAGCATATATGGACTTGCTTTTTTATTACAAACATTGCATAAGGAAGGCAATAAATGAAAAGTAAGTAAAAAAGAATAGCCAAAGAAATAAAGTCAATGAAACATACACAAGATGAGCAACAATTAGAGAAATTCATGTAGAGAAAATATGAGCTTTAAAAGGGTAAATTTCTTTTGATTCCCCTTAACTGCTAAGATAAGGTTATCAGCTGATGCTAGAGCAAATCATCATTCAACAGCAATAGTTCTGAAATACTGCTTGGATTCAGACAACAATTAAAGCAATAGGCAGTAGATGTGACTGATCTTCAGAAGAAGAAGCCAAGAAGTAATGCTGTTCCGCACACTTTCTACCTCAGAGTTTTTCGCATTTTTATGAAAACAAAACAAAACCAAACAACAACAAAAACAAACAGAATCAACCAAACAAAAAACTGCAAAATAGAATGTAAGAAACATTAGAGTTTCCTTTAAGGAAAGATTTGCCCCTAGGAACCTTCTGAACATCATAGGTCACTATATCGCTTGGGTAATATTTTAGCACCTTCACCCTTCAAACAGTCCCGATTCATTATATCAGTATATTTATACAGAAAGTTACAGCAAAAATATATATATTGCTACTGCAGAAATCCTAGCACTAAAAAAAAAAAAAAAAATCAAGTCCAATGTGTATTATGCCACCATGAGTCTGTATTTCACAGCTGTAATCAGAGCCGTGAAATACGAGTACACCCTTTAAAAATCAAAGGAAAGAAGACTGCAAAAACTGAACATCTTCTCATTTATAAAATTGATGTGTTACCTCAGACCTTACTATCCCAGCATCAACAACGCACAGCCACTGTGAAAGTGAACTGAACAGAAATGTTGAAACTTAATCTCCTACCTCTCAATTAAAAAAAAAGGTGTTTTTAATGTACGAATCAACCATCTTGCATATAAATGCAAATAATTTAGTAAGCATTAGGAAGATTCAAAATAGAAAGTCAGAAAAATCAAATAAATCCATGAAACTATGTTCTGTAATTCACAGAAACTCGAGATACAATTTGAATTCCTTAATTATCGTATTCAGAGTCTTACTGAAGTGACATACTTTAAGGCCCATTTACTTTGTCAAAGGAGTGGAAAGGGGCCTTTAGCATTGCTTAGATTTGCATCCCTATTAATTTGTGCATGCTAGCAGTTCACTTAGTATGTAGAAAGCACAACGATAAAGGCAGCTTCTGCTGGGAAAAGCTCATGACCTAAGGCCCCAATCCTATAAACACTTACACGTGTGCTTAACTTAATGCATGTGAGTAGTTTTTCCCTTGTTCAACATCATGCTCATATGCATCAAATTACAAGTTTGTAAATGCTGCGCAGGATGGCAGCCTAAAAAGGCATTCTTCTAAACGTAGATACATTATCACCTGGAGGGGAAAAAAAAAAAGAAAAAAAAAAAAAAGGCACTTATCAATCCTATCTAAAAATGCCTGGTTAATCTGGAAAAATGGATTCAAGCATGTACTTCTTGCACTGTTCTATGAACTCTTTCTTGGAGACTTGAGAGTTTTTCAGATGCTTAAGAGTATACTTGTTCCTACCTCCTGTTCATAACAAAGTCCTGGCTGACGAACAGTCTGCTCACTGTGGCTATGAGCCTTTCTCCTATAGAGTATTTGTGAGCCTTAAATAAACAATATGTGCATTTATAAATTAATCAATCATTAATAGATTGCTAGTTGTTAAGATATTAGGTATTAAATTCACTGCCATCACTGTGTGCTTTTCTATTTACTTCAACAGGACCACAAATGTCAATGATATATTTTTAGGTCCTTCAAGACAAAGTCTGACTATCTTAAGATAAAACATGTCTACCCTCTGTTAAAATTTAAACTACCATAAGTAATTAGTATATTTGGGCAGGCAGCTGCCCATCAATACCCACAGTGCTTATGTTATTACCACATTTCTGGGGAGAAGATAATGTTAAACTGCCATATTTGACAGTAGTTTACAAATAGTTCCCAGACACTCATAGGGCATTACATGGAGGAATGAGCACTCCAACTCAAGGTGGCCATGTTGGGTTACAACAGTCAGCTTCAGTATGTGGTATTCTTTATTTATGCATACAGACTGCTTAATACAGATAAAGCAAAGCTCTGACTGCCAGTGAGCAAAATAAAGTCATATTTCACAGTTATGATGTCATCAAAGGACTATATTTCATGGCTATAACATCTTTGCAAATATATACATAAAGTGGCATCCCTAAGGAGCGCTACTTGCTAAGTCTGCCTGAGGTCCAGTGAGGTGGACCTCCTTAAATTCCATTTAATGTACATTAAGATTTGAATATCAAGGAAGTCTAAATAGCCTGAGGGTACAAAAGGCATTCTGACTTTCCTACGCTGTAGCATACTTGCCATATTACATGAATTTTTCTATATATTATGTGCCGTGTTATCTTCACTTCACTCTCTTTAAATTTCAGCACACTATTTTCCTTTTATGCATTTATCTGTGCATATATGCTTTATATATTACACGTAATTACAGAATTACAACTCAACTGAAACTCATATAATATATGAACTATCATTGATGCAGCCCCTGAATTTCAGATCTTCAAAATGAAATTTGATTACTTTATTCACTCTCAACCAGTATCACTGTAATATCTGCCTTAAGCAATGCAGGCTGCTAAAATCATTTGGTTCCATTTTTCCAAAAAGGAAAACTGATAGGATTATTTTCGTGATAAATTAATTTTACCATGTAATTGCAATTATGACTTCTAATTAATGAATGGTTTCAGCCTTACTAACTAGGTCAGCATTTTTCTTTTAAAAATATATCATCTTTTTTCTTTAGATAAGCGTCACGATATGTCCAGGCTTTGGGGAAACACGCAGCATTTTTCCAGAGTAATCATCCTAGAAGCTGAGAAATGGTGAAAACAATGTGACTACATATTAAAGTGATTTTTGTTTCCTTTTATGAGAAAAATTAAAAAGCAAGCAGATGGTTAAAGGCTTTTCAATAGCTAGAACCACATTTTCTAAATATTTTTAAAGTGTTATTTAGTATCTTGACTGTATATAGAACACTAACACTATGAAACCAATGAATCAGTAGGACTTTTAATCTACTGCATCATGCTTGTCAAGATGCACGTGGCACTGTAAAATACAACAGTGAGAGGCAGAATAGGAGAGCAGGTTTTCTGTAATTGGATTTCTTCCTGCAAGAAATTACAAGAGGAGCCTGATACATACTTTCTATGTCATCTAGGACAGAGTTCAATGCACATTTCCTTTGGTCCACCACATCCTGTGCTTGAAAGTACAACAGTAATATCTGACAGCACTTCTTCAGCGTGACTGGGGTTGTTCTCACTGGTGACAGGTGACAGGACAAGAGGAAATGGCCTCAAATTGCATCAGAGGAGTTTTAGGTTGGATCTCACGAAAAACTTTACAGAAAGGGTTGTTAAGCAGTGGAATAGGCCCAGGGAGGTGGTTGAGTCACCATCCCTGGATGTGTTTAAAAACCATTCGGATGTGGTGCTCAGGGACATGATTTAGCAGAAGGTTGTTAGAGTTAGGGTAGTATGGTTAGGTTGCAGTTGGACTTGGTGATCTTTATGGTCTTTTCCAACCTGAGCTATTCTATGATTCTATGATTCAGCATCCCCTAAAAATGTTCTCTGGCATGTGGCACTTGGAATTCTACATTGTCCTTCTGCTCACATCCCTGCTGCACAGTTCTTTGATTCCAGATGATTCAGACATTGTGACATGATTATACAGAAAAAGAAAGCTGAGAAAGTTTTAACTATTAAAACAAGCATTACCAGGACAAGTTGAGAGGAAAATAATTTCCTTGGAAGAAACTCAAAATTTGATTGTTAAAATGTTATGTATGTAGTAATTAAAGTAGATGATAGCTCATATCAGATGCACCACACCAAATTTTGTTGTTTTCTTATAGGAGGATTTTTTCTTCCTTCTGCTAGAAATGGGAATAAATTTAGGAAGTATCTCATAAAGAAAATTTCTGAGACAAGTTGAGATCCAAGACTTACTTTGAAAAGTAGTCAAGATCGAATGCCAAGGGATGCTGTAATTTATGAAAAAATTATTTTCTGAGAATAAGTCCATAAAAATCCATGAAATACAAATCACATTAATAGAAATAATAAGTTTAAAATTATACCTATTTAATCTGAATAAATATGAAGCATTTACAGTATCACATTACATAAACATCATATACATGACTATATCACATCTCAGAAAACTCTCTCGAATGTTAATAAAAACTGCTGTCCAAATAGTTTTGCTTTTTCTTTTTTCCTTCCTTTCCATAAGAACTAATACTTGTTTATAGATGGAAGCCAAAGATTTCTGAAGCGATTAGCAGCTTTGGCACTGAGATACAAGTATCAAGCTTCAGATAACTTAATGAATTCTTTTTCTCACCCAATGAAGTAATTTGAAATTCAGACTCAACCACCCATCCAAAAATGCATATATGCACCACTCTGGAACATTATGTCCATAGAACACATTATCTTATCTTCCAAAATTATCTGTAATAATCCATCATTGTGGTTTTATGCTGATATTAATGCAACTATATTGAGATAAAATCAGAGAAGCAAAGACCTGAATCATCCTAACTTGAGTACTGTCCTTAAGTAACAAATCATTTTTACAACTTCATCCTCAATCGTTAAAATTTATCAGCTATTTTTTCTTCATACAAAACAATATGCCATTGCATAATCCTGCAATACTTACTCAGGACAAAATTACATAAATACTGGAAAGTTTTTCTATCTATCTGTGATCCCCAGCAACATGTTCTGAAGTATCTCAGCTTGACTACAATGACTGAAGGTCTCAAGAAAGACAAAGCATACAGAGAGGAACAAAAAGTGTAAGGTTATTAAAATAAATTTAAAAAAAAAGGCAAGAGCTCAGATGACCTCAGAATAGCTTCTTAAAGTCTAAACCAACCCACTGACTCCAGGAAAAACTAGGAACTACTAACCCTTACACAATTAAGGCCTTCCCAACATACACCTTAATGCTTAATAATTCTGTCTAGCCAGCTATCAGCATAGGTATATTATTGTTTAACTCTGGGCCACACTTTTGCCTATTTGGTTCCAAGGCTTCTCACTGATTCCATCAGAAGATACTGAAATCACTAGAAACTATGTTAACTGAACAAAAATGAGGGCTGATTCTACTAAGAAATGCTTATTTTTGACATGTTGGTGAGTGAGTGATGAAAGACTGTGTAGAAGTTGATCATAGCACTTCTACAGTCATCACCACCTTGTCCTTCCTGTGGGCATGCAATGGTAGAATGCCCTAAAAATGAAATGTGACAACTAAAAACCTAAAATCAAAAGTGAATAAAGCTAGTATCATTGAGCTAAACACAAATACTGAGAAATCTAGGGCCAGAATTTAGGCAGAGATTTTGCCCTTAGGATGCTCTTGCCATCTCATGACAACTTTGTTCAATTCCTCTCCAGACTCACAACCATTCTGAACTGTCTTTGTAATCTGATTGGGTAAATGCTCATATCCAGTTTGCCATGTCACATTAAATTTACTTTCAGCTCAAGCTGGTTCTTTCGAATGGAGATTTGATGGCTTCTGGTAATAACGTGTTTGTTGTTTTAGCTACATTTTCCAACTTTTATGTTATGATGTCTTAACAGAGAGGAAATAAGTGAGCAAAGACAAAAATGTATTTGGAAAATCAAAGTATTTTCTTTAATTATATGCTGAGCACAGGATACAATGCTGAAAATAACAGAAACCTGCCTATTTAAGAAATGAAGGCACTACTATCTCTCACCAGGTGCTTGCATCCAACTGCTGGACATCACTGTGCATGATAAATAAATAACACTACATTTTGTACATAGATCAATGTATTAACAGACCCACCCTTCAGCTGTTCAAGGCAGTGCTGCTATGCAATATTCTGCATGTAGTAATCTTAGTTGAATTAATGAGAAAAACACAACAAAGAGCAAAACAGTTGTGGACCAGTTACATGCTACTTTTGATTCTCATCCTACCTGTTTCCAAATATAGACACTGTTTCCTAGTCCTTTGCAATTACCATGATGTTTACATTACCACTGCCTTTACATTACATTGTATTTTTTACATTACATTACAATTACATTGCCTTTATGACCACACTACAGTGAAGACAGTTGAAAAGTGCAAAGCTTTCTGCCAGCCTCTGCTGATCCCTTGGTGCATGAAACTACAAGAAACTACGCACTGTAATGCAGATGTTCACTGATTCTCTGCAGACTTTCACGGACTAGGAGTCCTTCACTATGTGACCTACAGGGATTTGTACAGGTAACATCCACTATGCAGTGTATCATGTCCAAAAAAGCAGCACCTGGTGAATCTGATCATTTGTCCCTTGCACATGCCCTTCCCAGCTATCAACTTCTTTCAGAAAACAGGAAGTCTTTTGTGCTTGAAACACAAGTGCCAATCAAAACAGAATACAATTTTAATGTCTGTAACCTTTCATTCAGAGTTCAGCGCTGTTCATGATTCAGTACGATGTTCCTCTCTTGACACACATAAGTACATAAAAATTTAGGAAGGTGTTGGATCAATTTCAAGTCTACTTAGTCTAAAACTTGCCAGTCTGCAGATTAAGATAGTTTCCAATTTATACCTAACGTAGTATGTAAAGTAAGCATTTCACAGATGGATAAATGATGACCCAGAAATACTAAATGAATATTGTCAAACTAAATAGCAACTTCTGAAGCAGGTGCATTTTTACTGCACCTAATTTTACAATGGAATTTAAATTCTTGTATATGTCACCTTCATGAAACAATGACAAGAAAATAGTATCCCAAATACAAAACAGGAGAACAGCGCTCCAATATTCAGCAATGAACTCTCTCCTTATTTACAGTTTATGCTCTAAGTCAACTGAGGTAAGATTGATTTTCAAGCTTACAGAATCCTACTATATTTGCACCTTGAATGGATGAAGTCATCATAACAGTAAGTAATTTCAATTTAGTAAATAACATAGTCTTCAGTATCTGAAATGCCTACTCACATGATTTTAGGGGGACTGTATTAAACCTCAACTTCTTCTTTAAACCCTGGGGTCTAACATGTCTGGTGGCCATCAGGAGTGTCTTTATGGCCATCAGGAGTGGCCATAAAATAAAAAATTTCCCTACTGATCTTGTCTATCAAACATGCTCAGTAGGTCATACAACAGTTCATTTCCCACAAAAGTTTGCATATGGGAAACATGGTAGCAAAGATTAGATTGCTTCTTCCATGTTCATACATACAGCCACTCTCATTTTCTTATCTTTCAGGTCTTTTTTATGGGGAGCAGTTTGGTAACGAGATGAACTGCTTCACAGAAAAGCCATTTCTGCACTAGCAACATCTGCTAAAGGATGTAAAAGAAGGAAGGAAACCTTCTTTCTGGTAAAGGAAAGGTAATTACATATGCCAAAAAAAGACTCTGTGCACTGAGACTAAGTAGTGTAAAAAGGGGCAACTGTGTGCTGGGAGATTCCCTTAGCCTATAAGGCTAACTACCTACAGATAAGGCTTTATGCACTGCTTTAACACTTGAAAATCTGGAATTATTTAGGAAGTGTCAGCTGGCCTCAACAGCAGTCATGCCAGGGATGTGTTTTAGCACCTCACTGGTATATACTATTCAGCTTCTGTCACTGCTGTATTTACTAACACAGCATGTATTTTCCTTATAGCTCTTAGCCCTGTATCTCCTCTTTAAGAGACAGGAATGTACTCACTGAGTTAGAGCAGAGAGGAGGAGCTCTCAGGAGGGTCTGCAGGAGGAAGCGGCAGCTGCAGCCAGAAGGGCAGTTCCTCAGCCCCACCACCATAGCACAGTCTCCGAGCTAAAGCAGCTTGGAGCTGTCATGGCAAGATGGACATCCTGATACTCCTAGAAATGCTAGCACTAAGAATGACATTAAAATACCATACATTTAAATATCAGTTCCTACCATCATTTGATGAATTAAAAATCACAGCTTTTTTTACAAAAAAGAAAGGAAGGAGGGACAAACCTCAGGAGTTCTTGCCTAGAGCAGACATCGGACAGTGAGTGTTGATGATGTATGGATGAAGTCTGTAAATTACAGGTGCTAAGTGCAGCATTAAGGTTAAGCAAGGTGAATATAGTACAAGAGCATTTGAGGAACTATGGTTTTAGTCAACCCATCAGAACTATAATGGAAGAATGCCTTGCAGAGGTTTCCAGTGGAATTTTAGCTAGTCAACACTAATCTGCACTATGCATAGAGAAGAACTGGGAACACCACAGTCCTTACAGACATATACTATGTACAAGGGTGAAAAATAGTTGAAATCCTCCTGTACTTAACATGCAGGTGCAGTAACCTCCCAGAAGTTCCCATGTCAGAACTAACCATGAAGTCAGAGATCTGCTAACATTTACTTCACCAACCTGAATAGTATTCAAGAGTCAAAATAAGACCTGCAGTCCAGGGGTTAAACTGATGACCACTCCCACCCCATTTTTGCAATTCGGACTCCCCATAGCCTCCCTTTAGTTCCAATCTAGAGATGGAAACCAGACCAAGATGCAAAGAAATCCTCCCCTGCTCCTAGAAGGCCCCTCCCAACACCCCGGCATAGGAGCCAGGCTCTCTGCGTTTCCTCCGATATCCACTTCACTATAGAAGATTTATTTAGACTGTCTCTTGCTTCATAAAGGGCTCCAAAAGTCTGTAGTGATTTTGACACTTTGTTATAACGTTTCTATGACCCCCCCACCCCCTCCTCACATACCACACCACCACCCAGCCTCATTTTCATATGGATACAAAGCATCGGGATAAAATGATGGTTCATTATAGTGGTACAGAGCTCTTATCTTCATCCGGCAAGAGTCATTTCCTTCCAAAGATTGAAATGCAAATGTGAAAATTAATGATAACTGCATTATCTGATAGCAGAGATAATACCGATTCACTGTCAGAGTAACACACAGTCGTTCTATGATTTCCTCTGCTTCTTCACAATATTCTTCTTACTGTCAGACTATATCTGTGGTTAACTATGTTTCATGGATTTTTGTTAATTTACATCAAATAGCATTTCCAAGATCTTATATCTACCACATTCCCCAATCAAAAAAGAAACGAAATCAGGACAGTAATCTCCAAGTCCTTCTTAGGACTGGTTTAAAAAGAAAAGAAAGAGAAAAAAAAAAAAAAAAAAAAGAAAAAAGAAAAAGGAGAAGAAAAAGAAGAAAAAAAAAAAACTATCATTAATGTCTGTTCCCATCTTGCAGTGGCCTACCAAACATTCCGATCTATATTATCCACTTTTGCTTTGTAACCCAAACTGCTTAAGAGTATTACTAAATAATGCAGATTTAGCCCAACAATCAATAAATATTTACACTAATTCTTACGAAAGGTTACAGAAAATCTCTTCAGAAAGCTTTTCAAACTACCTTTTATGGAAAATATAAAAACAAGAACCTGTCACATAAAATGTTCACAAGAATCTGATTCACATCCCACTTCAGAATTCATATGAAAAACTGTATCCTTTATAAAAAATTCCTTCATGAAAAATTCATAGCAGTGTCACACACAGCATAACCTTATTTTAAAGACCACTTAATTTTATATTTACTATTTACTTACACTTCCTGACGTACTTTAAGAAAAATACCATCCTGCGATGGTAATAAAAAGAAAGTATGATGTGATATATTTAACAATCCTCCATACCTTTTTCCACAGTTCTTTGATACATGTATATGAGTCATGATGAGTCCCCTGAGGTTTAACATGAGTTGTGACTTTATCCTGCTCTACTATTATCAGTAGCAGAAATTCTGCTGATTAACTGGAGGCACAATTTTACACATGGGAAACTTCCACTTTATGTGTAGATGAATGTAAACAGTACATAAAAATAGCCATAAAATGACAAGGAGAGGTGGTTTTTTTTTTGTTGTTTTTTTGTTTTTTTGTTTTGTTTTGTTTTTAGAATTTATTTTTTTTTTATTGCTCTGCTTTTTTGTTTGTTTGTTTTCCTTTTTGGTTACTTGGACAACTGCAATTATCTCACTTTCTTGGAAAATTTCAGATAAATATCAGAAGAACTGCTGACACTGACTTTTAATTAAGATCATCCAACTCACATAATCAACTTGTTCTGCAAAGAAGAAACACTTCTTTGCAGCTGTAAAAATAATAGCTCACATAATGAATACAAATGAAATAGTTGATGACATACTACATGTATATTGCCAGAAGAGTTCTGGTATGGAACCATGAAACTCCTAGGATATTTCATTCATAGTTCCCCACGTTGGGCAGTATTTTGTTTTAAATATCCAGTAAATATCCACTAAAGCAAGGTATGATCCTATTGTGTTATTGATAGTCCATGGAAGACACATAGGAGAGCCACCTCGTGTTCATTACCTCTTAAAACCTTGATCACCAGTGTCACTTGCACTGATAACCTAACAGTAATACAAAGGAAACATACGCATCTATACACATGAAGGCACCTAATAACAAGTAGTGTTTCTGAGGCTGTTAAATGGCCTTTGCTTACAATTTTAAAGAAATAAATCTTCTCGTACAAATTTTTATTAAACTCAGTCTTCTTTGCAGACTCTATTTCTTGGACTTTTGCAGCTGGCTATAGCAGGAAAAGAACAGGTCCATTACTGTGTGTCCATACGCAGTCAATTAACCTCAATTTCCATTATTTCAGAGGCATCTTCTCATTAAAAAGCATTAAAAAAAAAAAATGCAGACAAAACCAATGAAAATTATGGACAGTTTTAAGAAGTTCAGATAACTACATAAAGTAAGCATTACCACTGTAGAATTTCCATGTTGGTCAGTGAAGGTCACAAAATGATGCAATTTGAGAGACTGCTTCAGCAGAAATTCTTTGAAGTTACAGCACGTTTAACCATGGATTTTTTTCCGCATAAAATAGTTACAAATGATTGGGAATGCGTGTGAACCACTTAACAATGAAAATTTTCATACAAAATAAAACTCTAATTAGTGTCCTGAAACTTAATTTTGACTCCACCAGAAGTTTTTGCTAATGAGTAACTCCTAGAATTCTAGTCTGTAGAAAATATTGGTTCTGGAAATAACTATGTCAAGTAATAGAGGAAAAACAACAAAATAGCTCAGGCTTTGGGTATTCACAGTTCACATCATCAATTGACACCAACTTGCATCACGTAGAATACAGTATTTTCTTGGGTTCTGAGAGCTCCTTCTCAGTAAAGAGACCGAATGTAGAACCGATAACCACCACCATCTAGTGATAAAGACAGCACCTCTACTATGAGATGGTAAATACTGGAGTATTTAACAGTTCTTTTTCTGCAGTGCTGGCAGAAGACTCTAAAGAAGCAAAATATTTCATGCTTTGTTTTTTTTTTTTCTTCTCAAAGATCTGAAGGAAGCTATCATTTTTCTTGTACTGCATGGCTGAAAATAATTTCTGTTGATCATTTCTTTTTCCATATCAATAAATAACCAAATTCATTTCAGAAAGCGTGCATGATGGAGAGCATGGCATGTGGTGCGCATACATTCCTTTCCAACCTTCATACATATTATTCCTTTTAAAGAATCCACATTTAAATAAAACAAAGCTTATTTCATGTCATTAGCCATCATTTTGCTGAAGGCAAATCCTGTGTCAAAGCTAACAATAAATATACATTACCAGAAAAACACACATCTTACTGTTTAACTGAGTATTTTTTTCCAATGAAATCAAAAAAGTGTCTTTAAAAATGTGTCTGTAACATTGGCATAAAACAGCTCACATAAAAACCCGTAAATGCCAACACAAAAACATATTCAACTGTGTTGAAATAAACTAAAAAAAAAAGAACATAAATTTATTCAAGACAGAATTTACTAGCAATGAAATTTTAAACAATCATATGTTAATCACTGACAGCCTTTAAATCTGCAGTGAAGCTGGAAAAGGTTGTTCTGCTACGTCTAAAGATGTCTTCTGTGTTATTTCAAGTATATGATAGTGTATTTTATTAGAAAATCTTGTTTTCATATAACACCACAGTGCTTTACATAGCTTCAACTTGTGTAGTATCATTAAAAATATTTAAAATGACATCATATTAATTATACACACTATGTCTTCCTTTTTGTTTGCATTACATTTTCCAGCTTCTGGTTTCAGAAAATTACCATTACTGTTGTTCTTCTCTTCATGAAGAGCATATAGTAATTTGCAAAATCAAGCAAGGGTGAAAATGTGACTGAAATATAGGAATTTTTTAAAATGAAATATTATTATCGCATTATAAATTATTGATAAAATGCTTCTGGAACTCTTTTCTGACATGTTCATCCTTTTTAGGGAAAATGTCCATTAGAGATACAGCCATTCTGAGAGTATATATAGCTTCAAATGCACATTTTCCAACTGCACTTTTAAAATGTATTAAATGTAATGGATTTCCAAGGCCCATTCTAGAGTCCTTACCATGAACGCCTTTTAACTGTAGATTTGCCTAATTCAGAAATACAATTTAACCCTTTGTCTTAGATGCTTTTATTACATGACGTAGACTTCACATATTTACATAGAACAGATATTTGGAAAGTTTTCCTATGCTACCATCAAATTTAAAAGCAATATTGTGCTTATCCTCTCTTAAAGTACATAACAAAAAATACTGCTATGAATCAATGTTTTAATGTGGAGTTCTAGCAGTATTGACTGCAATCTCAGAGTTTCTCTTTCAAATGAAATCAATGACCAGGTGTGCTTAGTGATTTATATCTAGCTAAAACTGGTAAACAAAGTCCTTGAAAATGTCAGTAGTTCTTATACCTTTGTTAAGCCGAACATGCTGCTAAATGTAGACATAAAGCTTGGAGGAGGACACTGGCATTTCATCAAGCATTAGAAAATATAACAGAAAAACTTAACACAACCATTAAACTGGGAATTTAATGACAAATTTTTATCTTAGAATTCTAAGCAGCAGAAACAACATTTTCGTTTATAACAATAACTATGTAAGATATTTCATGATAAATGATTCACAAAATGGCTTAGACAAAACATTTTTTCACTCCAGATCTTTCTTTTAGTACTTATCTGTTAATATCCTGGACACCAAGGGATCAAGAAAGAAACAGAACGTTATATACCACTACTAAGTAGAAAACAACTTATAAAATAACAGAAAGCACTGTTTGAAAAATTACTGTTGCCTGTCAGCTGTTTTTTTTCCTACCTGGCCCATCCCAATCTTCCGTCTCCACTGCAAGCTGCCCTGGTTTCTCTGACTTTGCATCACCATCAGATTCTGGTGCCTCATGGATGCCTTCCTCATTGCCTGAAAAAAAAAAAAGTAACCCAAGAAATGTATTTTTGAAATATTTCAAGAACAACTTTCAGTCAGGTTTACTGTAATAACCAAACCACTGCTTACAGGTGCAAGTGAAAATACAGACATATATATAAATGGAAAGGTAATGAATAAAGAATAATTGTATTAGACACTTCAACATCTGTGAGTTCCCAACGATCTAAACAAGTCCAACATGTTCATTCCTTCCAGTTCTGTGGAAAGGCAAATCTTGGTAATCAGTGTTTACTCCATATGTTTAAAAACAGAATAATCACTAGCACCTATTCTGTAAACTTACAAGCCGAAGGAGTCATTAGGTTTGTATGCACAAACGAGAGAAACAAATCAGCTTGTTACACCCCAGCTAGTGAGGTAATTAAGGAAAATAATCTTTTGAGTTGAATGTTTTCTTGAATTGACATCTAACTATTGTTTATGCTTTGCAGATTTATTACACTCTCTACAAGCAGATGGTCCACTACACTACACATTCTAGCTTTTCTGGCAACTAGTGGGGTATTTAGGCATTTAGGGAATTTTTACTTAAAGGTTTCAAGCTAGCTCTCCTATGACCACTTTCTCCCCATCAGTATAAATCTAAAGAAATATAACATTTCTAACAAATTTTAGAATTTTCACCATCTACCAGAGAGCTTCTTTCGGCCTTCAGGAACTATTGAGTCTGAAGTAGTACATAGAGCATGCTGAACACTACAGTCTGGTAGATTAGGGATGGCCACCTAGTAATTATGTGAAGAATTCTTCGTTGAAAGTGCAGTACTGGCCACAGTAATGTGCTGAATGTTGTGCCAGGCTGCTTATCCCAGCCAGTAATTAAGTACATTTGTAGAACTTCTTTTTACCACTAATTCATCCCAGAAAGCCTTGCAAAGAAAGGTATTAGGAAGCGTGTTTAAAAGTCAGAAGCAAACTTTTGAAAAAAAATTGTGTTCCACAGAAAAGTGACAGCATTGAAAAACAAATGGAAACTGGAAATCAGACTGCTGGTTGATTTAACAACAGTGAAACACAGGAAAAAAATAATAGCAATTAAGTAATAACTTGCAAATTATTTCCACTTATGATAACAACAGCTTTTAATAGCAACATAGGTAGAGAAATGTGATTACAACATACCAGGCCAGATCCCCATATGTTATCACTGGAGCTATATTTACACGAGATAAGATTGTGACCCAGAGTTTTGAAGTATATGATCATATACAAGCACTATAAAGTACGAACTTCACGTGTGTGTAGCAGCATCTTGTAATAACGTATTCTTCTTTGCATTCATAAAACAATTTTTCAAATCTTAAATACAAGAACCTGGTAAACTACTTCTCACACTAACACAATGCCATGTTCACTCCAGACTCCAATAACAAATATGAATTCATAAGTACTAAAAATAAATATTAAAAAGATACTAAAAAATGATTTCGCGATTAAAGCAAAAAGAAATCAAGAATATCTAGCATAATTTTTGTTAAGCCCGCTGTATAATTTTACCCAGACATTAGAAGTTCATGCACTTCAGCTCAATCTGAAGTTATCCTTCAGAAGATAGTCAGTAAGGGCTCACATGCTGAAAAAACAAAATCAAGCAATCTTACCAATTTTTTGCTTTTCCCGACTACTTTATTTTGAACTAGCATTTGTACAGTTAGTTTTCTAGTAAATGCAAGAGCTTTTTTCTTTTTCTTGGTGGAGTGAAGAACCTATCATATTTTACATCCGAATTTCTACCTTCATAACTATTTACAGGTGTTCATTATTATAGAGACACAAAGGACCATTTAGCCAGAGACAAACCTGGAAGATCAGCTCCAGTTCTTGCCAAAATGCTACAAAGCATTTCACAGCAAAGACTACACTGACAATGAGTTTCTAACTCAAGCTGTATAATTACCACAGAATGCTCTTTGAATGTTCGAGGGGAATATTTATAATAAAAAAAATTATTTTCCTTCATTGTAAACAACAACTCTGTGTAGACCAAGGAAAAGCAACAACAACAACAAAAAGGTAGAAATAATAACAGTTCCTTTAGATGAAGCTTTAGCACGGAAAATGTTAGCTCCAAAATATAAAAGTTTTTCCAGATGGTAATATATGCAAACCTGGCGTTAGCATGCAAATTTGAGCATTCTTTCAATCAGTGCAACCAACCAGAACATCAAACAAACAAAACTATGAGAATTGAAAGAGAAGTGGGAAAAAACTTACGTGAAAAGATTGGGCTGAAGGGCAAAAGGACAGAGCTACAGTGATGGTATAGAACCTACTGCACACAGTAATTAAGTATTTGGGAGATGAGGAAAGATCTGAAAATTCATGTTAGCAGATGGCTTAACTTTTCATGAACTTGCTTTTTCAGTGTTTCATGAAGTATGGTGTTATGTGTTTTCCATAATCAGCTTTTCATGAATTAATGCATGTAATTCTGTGCAAACGGAATAGAACAAAATATGGAGAATTTACATTAAGGGAAACTTTGTTTTGTATCTATCTAAACTATTTTTCATTATTTGCATCAATATTTTTCTTCTACTCAGCAACTACCAAGCCTATGCGTTACACACCTGTAATATCCCAACACCTGCCTGTACCCCCATACTACTCTCTCCCCATCCTGAAGCAATCTGCTTGTGACACCAACCATCTGGACCTTACTGTGGACTGCAGAATCCATCAGGGAAGAGATTTTAACCCAGACTCAGGTATGTGTCAAAGTCCAATGAAAATGGCCAAGTCAACATTTTTGGTGCTACAGACTGCAATTTTTAAAAAGTCAAAAGGAAGCTTACCACAAGGGTTAATAACTAACTTGGATAAGAACTAATAACAAAATGTATTTCTCCAGCTTTTTAATTCCATCCCCTTAATGATACCTTAAGCAGCTAATATTTTTTTAGCTCAGAGGAGTTTATTTCCTTAAAGAATTTCTTTTCTTTCTTTTTTCTGTTTAGTCTTTTTGTTCATTCACTATTTTTTAATTTCAATGAAACTATTTTTTAATATTTATTTTAAAACTGATTAAGTTTTTCTCTGTTTTATAGGCATTTGGATCCATGACTTTTTTTTTCCTTCCATGTCAAAAGCAGAGCTTTATATATACCACCCACTTTTTACTAACGTTCATTTCTTCCCTTTGCTTCTCAGTTACATTTAATAAGGCGTGTTAGTACCATCAGGATAAATACTCTAAAAGTAAGCAAATCTGCTTCTACTGAAGTTTCTCCTTATGGCAACTAAGATAAGCAAATGTCATCCATTATAAGAACATTGCTGTGGTTAAAAAAAAACATTCACATGACCAAGAATCTATAATAACATATAGTATGTTTATTCAAGGGTCATTTAAGTCTTCTAGAAACCCTGCAAATTCTCTTTGATTTTAAAACTGCACTTGGGCAGGATTCCTCTCCTCTATAGGTAAATGTCCGAAAGCTAAGCTGCACCAGACTAACTATGGAGGTACTCCACTAGATAGGGAAGAGAGGAACCTCCACAGTGACTCGTCCCATTCTAGAATGCTTCAGATGTGACAACACTTGGTGATAGCTGAAATGAATCATTCTCCAGAACACACAGCTAACTTTAGGAACCTATCTTGAGGCAGCTGAAATCAAGTGAAAGAAAGCTCTGCCTTACAGTTACCTGTGGAATACACAAAGCACAGCTTAGAAAAACAAAATGAATTTCATATGTAAACAACTTCAATACTCTAATATGAACATAATTTTCATCCTGACCTTACTATTTCTTACCAGAATGAATTTGTTAAGTTCCTCTTCAAAAAATAGAATCACAGAATCACCAAGGTTGGAAAAGACCTCTAAGATGATCCAGTCCAGCAGTTCACCCGTCACCAATATTTCCCCACCAAACCACGTCCCTCAGTAAATATATCTAAATGTTTCTTGAACACAACAGATCAAAAGTTGTTTTGTTTTTGTTTTGTTTTGTTAATGTTGTTTTTAACATCCTAGTGCTTATTGAAGAGACACAATTATTCAAGAGAGTGTTTCCTTCTCTGGAGATACTCAAAACCCGCCTGGATGCGTTCCTGTGTGACCTGATCTAGGTGTTCCTTCTCTGGCAGGGAGAGTGGATTAGATGATCTTTCAATGTCCTTTCCAATCCCTGATATGCTGTGATTCTGTAATTAAACATGCTAAACCCCTGTAATTCAATGTACTACGGTTGGTCAGGGAATCTGAAACTGTAAAGGAGACGCATTACCAGAAACGTGCAAGGGAGAACTCTAACATCTCTGACAATACTGATAAATAGGGAAAAAGTGACTTGAATTTTAACCAGTGATTTCACTTTAATCTTTTTAACAAATTAAAGACTTCCCAATTTGGACTTAATCAGCTTGTATCACGAGTTATTGCAGTATTTTAAAGAATTACATGGGTTAGCATTTATTCTCAATCCTGCTGTTTTAATCCATGTGCTTCTAATCAACATTAGGCTTCTACAGTAACTCTTGTATGATATAAGTACTGAACTTTCTTGACTAGGAATGTTAACAGCAGCTGTTAGTCACTCCATAATGTATTTTGCAATCATCTAAATCAACCAAGTATTTTAACAATGAACAGTTCAGAACTGACAGATCTACTTTCTTGTTCACAACTGCTTATCACAGTGTAGATATCATATATGTTTGCCAGGTGCTTCCTATAGTTAGGATACCTTCACAGAAGCCGCTCAGAAAAGATAAGGTCATAAAAAGAGATGAAAAATGTGCAAGCTTCATACACTCATGGTTTTATCATCAGACAAAATAGCTTTTGCTGAAGGATTGTACCAGTCACAAACAGCACAGTGCAGCTTATGTTAGAGTGAGACAACATTAAAAACTTTGAAATTCTGTTTGTGCTCATTCTTCCTGTTTGCTTAAATGTAAACTTAAATTGGTAACATCCTAATAGAGCTGTTCAGAGTGAAAAATCACTTCTCAATTATAATAAATCAATTCAGAAATAGTTATGAAGCCTGCAGCATTTTGCATTGCCAAAAGGAAAATGGGGTTGAATCAAAGACTTTGATTCACTCACTTTAGGCTTAATTTCAGCAAGGTATATGACCTCATGTACGTCAATGCAACTGCTTACAAAGGTGGAGAGAGGAAGAGACTCTTTTCTCCTTCCCACCGCAATCTCCAGTGGCAATAATTTCAGATCCTACAGAAAATTTCCAAAACTCCATATGAAGTTGATTGCTGAGCTTCAGCAATTATAAATAAGCATAGAGATTTCATCTTTTCCTATTTGCATTCTCACAGTACATACCCAGGAGCAGATACAGAGGTTATACACTCTGATAATCCTGCTCTTGAATCCCCAGAAACACACTGCTGGCAGAGAAACACCGCCAGGAACATCTCAGAAACAACACTTATGTAACTTTGAAACAAAGCACATACAACTTGAAGTACAAATGCAATGTACTTAGTCAATTTAAAGTAAACTCACTTTTTTGGCAGCACACACTATTCTTAAAAACTGCCAATGATACCTAACAGGACATGGTTTTCCTTCTTGTGGATTAGTTATTTTCAAGGTTTCTGTGTAAATATTTAACAAGCAGCAGTGTTTAATTCTGATGGCAATGCAGGTTTTCAGCAGATAAAATCACACCGGGTATAAAGCACAGGTAAATAACATGAAAAAATCTTCAAGAAAGTTTTGGTATGGGAATATAGCTCTGAGACAAAGACATTAAATAAGTTGGGAGGGATGCTTCCCGATTTTGTTGTACTTGGCATCTGGTGTGAGGACAACATAGACAACTATAGCGGCTGTGGTGTCATGAGAAAGCGTGCTATTTCACAAGCCTTGTGAAAAAGACTGAGAGGGAGGGAGGAGAGAAACTGAGAAAAAGTGAGCGAGAGAGAGAAGAAGAAATCTGGTACTATCAGCATCAGACTTTGCTACCAGTTAGTCTGATGCATATCAGAAATACACACCAAACTCAACTGAGACACCTTGCTCTACAAACACAGTAAGTTTGATCAAAATCTAGCCCTCAGACGACCAATTTGCTATACCTGAAAAAAATGACACTTGTACACATGTCAGTGCACTGAATTTATTTTAGGTTATATTAATCATCTCGATACTTTGCTTCTCTGCAAAGAACCTTTGTTTTCTGTCATGCTGATGAACAATCATATTTTCTCCTGGGGTATATTTCATTTGAAGTAACTGTACGTTTTGAGTTGCCCTAAGCACACTTGAAATTATTTTCACAGTAGACATCAGAAACAATGTAGTTATCCTAAATTTTAGGAAAGGTCTGTGAACATCCATGTATCAGTGAGTACCTACATGCATGCAAGCTGAAAACTTCAGAAGAATGCTTTGGAAACTATTTTGATTCGTATTAAAATTTTCAGTTTAGCAAAATGACATCTTGACACAATGACATCTTGGCACTGTGATTATGTTTAAAAACAGCATCAATTATTTAAAACCGTTTCAGCTACCGCACTTTACTCACAGGATAAGACACAACTGTGCAGTTCAACGAGGCTTAGGCTGACCTTCCTATTTCTCTAAGTGTTTTGACATGTTCTCATCATCATATTGTTTGCTTTTGAAGTCCTCTCAAGACAAGGATCATTCATTCAGATGTATTTCTTGCAGAAAATTGAAGTGCTCCTGCATATTGTTTTTCAGACTTTCTTCCTACTGATTAATTTTATGTTTATATTAATTTTTAAGGGAGCAGCTCCTGTGGCAACAGTATTACAAAAGAGTATCACTCAAATGGATGACCTAAAAATTTCTAGAGATTTAAAAGGAAAAAGAATGTTTTCCATCCTCTCAGTACTTCACCACTGAAACTGTAACCACACACACACTCAGACCTATTCAAATACCACCCTACGGCTCAAACACACATAGCTCTAAACACTAGGTTAGAAAAGCAGCAAAGCATCATTTTAAAGACACTTAGATGCCCCAAAGACAATTAGTACAAAAAAAATTAGTACAATTTTCAAAAATTATGAAATTCATAATCCATGAACTTCTATAACACCCTGAAACAGAACACAGAAAAGATTTCAGAGAGACTCCAGCAAGTTTCAATCTGTAAATTTGAAGACTATTTGGGAAGTTCATATTTTGACTTAATTAACAAATCTACTCCTCCCCCACTACAGAAATATTGTCTCCTATAAGAATTCTTCATCCAGCTAAATAATTCTCATTTTATAAAATGCATTGAAATTTATTACTGTAAACATCTCATCTTATCATGTCTTTCACACACACGGCTCCATAAGCAACGTACATGTTTTTATAGAGCGAAATTTTAATTTGCCTTGGTGCAAGCAGTTCAATATTTTTATTTGAAATAATCAGTATTACAGGTGCTTAAAAAACAGCCAACCACTGCAGCTGTATTTCTACGTACATGCAGCATTACACAGTTTCAAAAGCAGTCTAGCCTGCCACAAGTCAAAACAAAGAAGAAGCATTTACTAATGATCATTAAGTCTTTCTTTCCTAGAATCTACCAGTAATATTTTCTCCAAACAATATTTATCCAAAGATGTCATGAACGCAGAACTGGCTTCATTATTTTTTCTGATCCAACAGGAGGTGAATTACTGCTGACATCCTCACTTCCCATATACAGCAGATATCCTGTGAGCAGCTCTGCTTTTTAGACCTGGCTATACAATGATTTTTCAGTGGATGTCTAACATTTGAAAAGTATTCAGAAATATTGCGTCAGTAACACCATATTGTAAGAAAAAGGCAAAACAGCCCTTCATTATAAATAAAATTAGTAACAGATGTATACTGCACATGAACTAGGAACATGCAGTGAAATCTGTCGTTTGTTCATTTCATATTTTAAAGAAGATTACCCCTATTAATATGCAATTCATACTCTGTCAAATTTGAGCTCTAATTTAAGTCAATGAAAGTTCAAGTTTTGTGACTTTCCAGAAAGGGGACACTACACTACGTGTTGTAACCAAATAATCCCTCTCCTCACAGCCGTGATAGAATTCACAATTCCATTGTTCTTAAGAAAACCAAAATATGCTGACTGAAAAGGCTGTAGTTGCTTTGATAAACTGCTTAAAGTTGAGTAAGCTGTTTAAGTGTTTCACTTTATAATTCTGTACTGTTAAAATAACGTTTTCTGTTTGGTTCTATCTATTTACTTCTTGAGATATAGCTTGCTAGTTTCTTTTCCAGATGCATTTTTCTGCTTGATGACCAATCATTTCTTTCCTCAGTTAAAAGAAGAATTTGTTTGTCTAACTTGGGCCAAATTTTTATCCTAATAAAGTTGATGTTAATACTGATATGGATTTCAACTGGGTTGAAAAACAGCCCTAGAGGTTTACGCGTGGTTAGCAGTAAACAGAAAAGAGTATACGACAGGCAATCTCACAGATGCTATTCTGAGCACCTTGCCATGCTTTTAAGTGAATGGTGAAAAAAATAACTCCAAACTTTTGGGGTATCTTACTTCTCTTCCAAAAATAAAGAGGTAGTCTCTGAGCTCAAGCCACCAGAAAAAAAAATGAGACAGCACGAGAAGCAGAGCACAAGGCAAATCTTGATGTTCAGAAGAGAAAGAATTCCTTTCATCCTGTAAAAATCCAATCTAATTACAATTTAGCATCTCAAAGGTTATTATCAGAGAGCCCCCCCATCCCTTTCTTTCATATTCAGCATCTGCCAAAAAGTACAGAAGATGCACAAGACCAAAAAAAAGCAAAAAATACGTGTGGCGTTTCAGTGGAATGAGATACAGATAAACATACAGGAACCCTCACTCTGAAGAACATGAGAATGCAGACACAGGTTCACAAGCACACACAAGTCAGTCAAAAGTAATGTGTGTTTTTGGAAGGAGTGAGCACTGTGAGGTGTAGCACTGATTCTCATTAACCTAGGAGATGAAAATACACCATCACACATACTTCTCTCATCTCTGCTTACCAAAAATAATCTATATTCTTTTCATTGCCTTGGCCAGTCTACATTAAAAAAATATAATGAATTAATATAAATAAATAAAAAATAAAGGAATATGAGCTCCAGGAGAAAAGAAGTATAGGAAAAAATAATGTCAGACATGGGCTGGGGGAGCGAAGGGGGGGTTTCTGGTGCCAAGCAAAGCCGAAGGCTGTGCAATCACCTGTATCAGTGCTCTATCAGTGTCTACACTCCAGCCAAATCCAGAGAAAACAAGGAGTCAAAGATTCAGGTCAATAAGCTTATAGGCGATTTGCACAAACAGCTCCTCCAGCAAGGTAAAAAACAATGTCATATTGGCTTTTCTATTCCTTCTCTTTGAACTCCCTGGTCCAAACACACCCTGGAAATGTCAGTGTTATATGCAAGAATTTAAAGAGCTGAGCTTCTTAATCCCGTTAAGAAATAAGAACAAAGTTGCCTGTAAAGATCTCCTTATTGAGCTCAAAGTGATTATAGTATAGCTGCCTTATGCTGATCCTACTTCTACTTGCTATAGGAAAAGAGGTAGAAATTTGACATGAAATCCATTACTGAAAAGGAAAAAAAAAAGTTATTGATTAAAAAGGTTTCTGGAAAAAAAAAAAAGAAAAAAAAAAAAAAAAAGAAAGAAAAAGAAAAGGAAATGGAAAAAAAAAGGTTATGAATCTACTTTCTGATCCAGAAAATAGGAAGTATATTGCAGGCCATTACATGGCTGATATGACAAGAAGTATTTACACAGATGCACACAAGCATACGAACAAAGTCCAAAGGAAACAGGGGCAGGCAGAAACCATTTTTAGAATGTTAAGAGTTTGGCTAGTGCTACAGACGCTAGCATGATAGCTTGTGCACACAAAGTATGAACAGAAAGATTAATGTACAGAAGAACTTTGTACATGCTTTTTCTTATATGGTGATCACACTGCAGCTGTTCCCTGAATCTCAAGTCTGACTGCACAATCAGGTCACATGGTTTAATGTAAAAACATCCAGTCCTAAATTGGCCTCGCAGCCTAGTGACAAAATACTGTGCATGCGCAGAAAACTTGGTTCTGAGCTCATCCCCTCCATCCCAAACAGAATACGAGATTAAAGCAGAAGGTCCATAGTCAGCACTCAGAGTCCTATACATTCCCCGAGTTCTCACCAAAATCTGTCTGTGAGAGTTTCAGGGGGCATTGGATTCCCCTCACCACCTTCTTTCACAAATAAAGACAAGTAATGTAGCAGGATACACATTCACACATCAACTCTCTAATTAGCTATGGGCATAAGCAGCAGTTTGTGCTACAGAACCTTCAAGCACTGCATCATGAAACAATCCATCCTCATCACCTCTGCTGGCACAGATTTTTATGAGCACAGCATGCAGCCTCTTTTTCATGGCCAGCAAAAATGCACAGTTAATGGTGATGACTATGTTGAAAAATAGCATTTTGTCACTGAGAATTTGCTCTATCACACAGTATTATTGTCCTCTTTCAATCCACTGGAAATAAATAGGAGGCATTACTTTCAGAGCAACCTATGTATATATGTATATTCTGCCATTTGCTTCTTTCTCCCAAAAGCAGCCCCACATTTTGACTCTGTTACAGTCCTTCCTCCATTCTCTTCTCTTGCCAAATTCCTTCTCTGAACGCAGCTACTTAACCATCTACTAATTTCAAGTGATTTCTCTCTGCTCAAGACAACTTTTCCCTTGAAAGTTAATCCCTCACTGAACACTTCTGCTAAGAAATTGTAATTTGTTAGAAGGAATTGTTATTTGTTTATCCAGTTCTCACCCTTAAGAAGCGGGCAGGGCTCCTACTGTTTTTGCTGCTTACAAATAGGAAGAGGCGTCACACCTATATGAGTAATACGAGTATGACAAACTTACAACGTAACAGATGCGAACATTTTTTATTTGACCTGAGGGTAGCTAGTTAGGATGACAGCAATCTTAGAGTAAAAAGCCACTGATAAACTATTTCGCAGTCCAAAGGAACTCGATTTAGTACTATGCTTTTTGTCTCATGATCTATAACTTCTTGCCTTTTGTACTGCTCTACTGTTTGTACTCCCTTCTTGTATCTCCCCTCCTGTTTTAGTAAGTCCTGTCATGAACCCAGTTCACTTCTCTTCTCTTTGTTAGTATCATCTCATTCTCCCATTCCTAGCTATAAGAGCCTATTATTCCGTCTATCACTTCTGCACAGGAGACAGGCTGCTCTTTCCTTATCTAGAGTATCTTTGCCTAAGTATAGTACACACCCTGTGGCTAATTTAATGCATTTTCTGGATCTGATTTTAATCTGAACTGACCTTAATCTGATACAGATTCTGACTCTAGATACTGATTATTGGGCACTGCAGAGGAAGAAATCTTCAGGAACAGAGATTCCAGGATGATACAGACTTTGTGCGGGCAGCATCATCAGATACCCTCTTTATCTGAAGTGTAGGCATTGCATAAACAGCAATTTTCAAAGACCCCACACTGACAAAATGCAATTCATCTTCAGCAGTGCTAAGTCCCACTACATTTTTAGTTTCTACTCCAAAGAGTAAGAACACTGGAGCTTTCTAATCTAACTCCGCTATGACTACTCATGACTGCTTTATCATGTCTTTCAAAAATATTCTTTCTCCTAGTCCATCAAAATAGCAAACAAATCAGATTCTAAATCCTGTTTTAATGTCATCTTCTAAAATATTCACTCTTCGACGTGAAACTTCATCCAGAAGGATGAAAATTCACTGCTTCAAGCTTAAAGTTATGCCTGATAAACAGTAGGTTGCTAGTATTCATTTCTGCTTTTAGTATTTATATACTTAAATACTGTACACTTCTTCACATGTAAGTGTATGTGTAGAAATATAGGAACAATTATTCACATGTAGCAAATCAAACTGTTTTTTTGTGGGGTTGCTAAAGTGGTGATGGCAGTGGAATGTTCCAGATTCCTTACTGTAAAAGCCAGTAATTAACAAAAGGAAAAAGAGAAAAATAGTAGTCAGAAGTCCTAACTTTGAAAACAGAGAAGTTGTAAAATGACTTGTAGCTCAGTCAATTTGCTTCACACTTTGCAGAGGCTTTTGCCTTTGCTTTCTAATTCTGGCAACTATTCTGCTGAATCAATTTCACAAACCCAAATTAATAAGGTGGGAATGACAAGTATGGCTTTATAAAGGTTAGTTGTTTGCAATTTAGACAATAAGAGACTGCTCTCTGCTCATAATAAAATCAGGCAAAGTTTAACAAGAAAATCTCTTCAGTCAGAAAGCCAAAGATACCATGTTGTGAACTTGTACATCTACTTTCATTCACCTGAATGGGTAGTTCGGTACATTTTTACTTTCAGTACTGTTTTTCCAGTTAAAAGCCTTTGTTCTCAGACAATGCTTGCATTTAGACAGCTGGGGAAGCACGAAAAACATCCCATGGGTGAGCCTTGCAGGTACCTCCTCCTCAGCAGTGGTGCCATTTGTTGCCCACATCTCCAGATACCTGCAGGAATCATCCTCAGTTCATCTGTCCTCTATGAAGAAATAACAGGGGATGGAAACAGGGAGCCAGGACTGATGAACACTAAACAAATTCTCCCTGCTTTCTAAAATCTTTAGTGGTCCATACTAGCAAGAGGAGAATGCAGAGATAGCACAAAGGATTCCCAAGCACATCCCTTTATTTTCTGCAGAGGAAGCATGAGGAGACAGACCCACATTTATTTTCCCTCCTTTGAAGATATCTGTTTTATAGGATGCTGATACCATCAAAGAATGAAATACACATTAGGAAGTCAGCCCTCAAAAAAGAAATTAAAACACATTTGTTTGCTCTCCACTCTCTAACCTATTAGATACATACTATCATTTTCAAGTTGCTACTCATAATGTTAAAGAAATGTTTTCAGAAGGAAGAAACCACTGATGAAGTTAAAGAAAAATTAATTTTTGGAAAAGTTGATTTCTTACTTCAGCTTTTAATTTCAATACTGAAGCATTAAAAGAAAGCTTATAAATGATTCCCAGATCATCACAAGAATCATGAGAATTAGTCTCATGCTTAAAATTTACCGTTTGATACAGCCACAAAAGAACCAAAAAAAGGACACAACGTAAATTTATTTTCTTTCCAGATCAGTTCTGTCTACTTGCATTTTATCCTCAAAAAAATGTACATGGCCACGTAATAACAGTAATTCAGATGCGACACTGCAGAAGCAGTTCACCAGAAGCCGACAAATTATTAAAAACAATACATTTCTCATCTCCCATTCCATCCTTTTCCAGGGATATTTTCAACTTACTTCAAAGTGGGAATTTCTGTCACGCTGCCTCAGCTGGAAGTAGATTAGGGGTTTTATGTGCCCCTTCATCCTCAGAAATTTCCTTTTCAACTTTTCTTCCGCAGCAGTTGCAGTGGATAGGTTTAAGATTCTTTTATAACTACAACACACTTGAAAAAAGAACTGCTGGGCAATCAAAAGGTATTCAGACTGAAGAATCAACAGATGTCCTTAATAAAATATATGATAATTAAGATTCAGGTTTAAGTGTATTCCCACTCTATTCCTGATCTTGTTCAATACAGTGCCATGGATTCAGCATTTTCCTTGAAAGCTTCATTGAAGGAAAGAATATTTGAAGAATACTTGTAAAGATTACTTGAAATTCAACACAAATTTGCAATAATGATTGCTATGAAGAAAGAAAGAATGCATTTTCTGAATTTCACCCTAAATCAAGAGTAATTCCATTAGCAGTCTCTGAAAATACAGCAAGCAGCACAGAGAAATAACTGAACCAAATTGTTATGAACTGAGAGCAGCGCTCAGTCTTCCACTTCTAATATACGGAATTCAAGAGATGTTGGTATAATGATTATGCAAATAGTTATTTAAACTGGTAATGCCAGTAACAGGAATAGTTGTCTTATTCAGCTAAGCAAAATGGTATCTGTTATTACACCATTTAACTTCCCCTGTTTGTAAAGCATACACATTCTATTTATAAATTCTATTTATATTCTGGTCACCCATGCTTTAGAGTAAGCTTTGTAGCAGCTACAGTAAACTGCGGACTCAACTCCTTTAATTCTTAGGATCTCTGAATATCTGATTATCTGAAACTGAGTATCAGGAGCCACTAGCACAAAAAGTACAAGATCTTTTCAGAAGTTTGTCTACTACATTAGAGGACATGTAGAAAATACGTGACGACATCTTCCCTGCCGATCAAAGACTATAAAGACTGTAGGAAGGACTAATATCTACTAGTCAAATATGACTCTTCAAATAGATTAATTTTATTTTGCCCACAACAGCCAAAAACAATATGTTAAAAAACAAAACAAACAAAAAAAACAAAAAACAAAAAAACATGGGAGCATATTAAGCTACCATGAGAAAATACATGTCAATATCTGGGAAAGAATGGAAATACAGAGAAACCATTGATATCCAACTGCCTGAGGGTGACTAAGAAGAACATGACCACAACAATTCCAGCTATTTGATAGGCATTCTTACCTGCAGAAGACAAACAACAAAGCAATCAAGTGGAAATCTGGCAGGAAGAAGTTTGAATCAATGTTCTCTGTAAGAGTATATAGCAGTGTGCTTTTTCTGTCAGCTGAATTGGAAACAGCACAGCTTTGCAGACTAAACGTTGAGTAAGTATAAGCCGGTGTGGCTTATGCTAAAATACAAGTATCTTCAATAATTTGCAAGTAACTAATGCATCAAAAAGGCATCTGCAACTTTAAAAGTTATCCTTTCACAAATCACTACTTTTCCACCATGCATAATAAGTTCTATAATAAGCTCTATTTTAATCCTAGAATCTACAGGCACAATCTGTTTTTCTAGCAATGTTTCCTAGGCAAAGGAGCAACGAACAGACATGCTGCATTGCTAGCTTCATATCTGATAATAAGTGACTTCTGAGGCCTGTTCTCTACAGTTAAATACATAGAAAATAACATTCTTGGAGGAAAACATTAAAAGCGAGACGATTCACCTCCCTGCAAAGTAAATCTTCCATCACATTTAAATATTTACCCCTCAGCAGGCTAAACTCCACAAGTCACTATTTTCCTGTCTTTTCATACATTTTAAACCAAAAAAATCTTTTTGACCAATTGGACACAGTTCTGCCAGAATTCCCTCAAGAGGTGGGCCACAATGATTACCTTTATTACAAAAGTATTCCACTTCTTCACAGCTCAGATTTTCAGGCTCAAACTCTGTAGAAAAGCTTTCCTCCAATGGAAAGTCTTCTTTTGAGACAGTATCATTTTCCTCAGACAGGCACTCTTCTTCTTCATCCTCAATGGCATCCTCGAGGGGCCCTTTAAAAAGAATCAGGAACACTGTGGCAAAACCATCTAAAAGGACAACGTGAAATAAAACCTTAGCAAACTTATAACTGGTGGTCTTTATCTAGTTCTTCATTCCATTTGCTGGGTTCAGCATTTACGAGAACTGACCAAATAATAGTTAATGGGAATTGAAATTGGAAGTGACTGCTTTCCGAAGCAAGGACTTCAGAATATGCGAAGTGTTATTAACAATATGTATTAATAATGCTCGCACGTGTCTTTTTTCATTATTCATCAGGCTGCAGTATTAACAGCAGACAGTTTTAACAATGGAAATCAAAGCTGCATTTGTAAAACCATGTAAGCAGTGAAGAGCCTTCTCTTGTTGTTTGTAAGTCATTGTTTTTTGATGCTGAATTACAGTACTTAATAGGCTCCCTTCACTTCCAGAGTTAGCAGAACTGACGATAGCAAATTTATACAAAGGTACTGACAGTATCAACTTCAGCTTTGGCTGTTTTCCTTCAAGAAGCACCTGACAGAGTTTAAAAAGAGTTTCATGTTCCCTGTGTACATTCATTTGCAACATTCCATAATAGACTAGCAGTCACTGGGCAGGACTCGGACAAACACTGCATTTCACTTTACAGAAATACCCAGTGTGCTGCTCTACACTGAAGGGCAACACTGGCACACAGCAGCCCTAGGAGCAGAGCGTGAGCCTGAATGCGACACAGCAGCCTGAGGTCTCAGACTCTGCTAGTTACCGAGACACCCCATTCCTGCAGAGCCTCCTGAAGAGCCGTGTCTGACAGGCCTGTAACACATAACACCTTGGTTGCCAGCCGGAATGTATTCGAAAATTAAAATTTCTCCCTTCTTATACGCAGTTAACAGTCATTGGTTAATAGTAACTATTTCCTAAATTCATCTCACGTGAAGGTGTAGAATTTACCCACAGATTTAAGTAGAGATTTGAAATAATTGAACATATTTTAATTTAACTAAGATTTTATTAAATGTCAGTATGTTTCAAAATCCATCTTAAGACTGGATTTCAAAAGAGGGATTTCATTATACATGGTTGAGGCTTGAAAAAAAATTACTTATTTCCCTCTCCAATGAAAGCACAGCCTCATTTATAATTGACTGCGTATTTCTTCCTTGAAATGAAAGCTAGCTGGCTAATGAAAAAAAATGTAATTTGTATTTATATGATAGTTTTCCGGTATTAAATACACTATTCCTATATAATCTATCATGCTGAGATACAATACATAAATGATTCTGTTGCACTCGATGAAAAAGGAGGGATAAATTTTTAAAAGAAATCAAATATTGACTACACTCTAATTTTATGTAATTAATTAGTAACCAGAGACTACCTACATTTATTAGAACAGCAAAATTCACTTTAGACTATGTTATCCAATTCTTGCTTCAGACGAATATGATGGTTACCTTTTATTGAAATTGATTGAGATTCCCAGCTGGCATTCCATTCATTAATATAGCTTACTACCTTCCACAGAAATATGACTATTTATGCCAGCTGAGAATCTGACCAAATGAACCCACTTATGTGGACTCATACTCACCAATGCAAGCCATCATTCAACAATATATCTCCTAGAATAAGGGGCTATTATTATGGCTGAAGAAATAAAGATTCTCAGTCAAAGTATCCATTACTGTTAATTGCTCTTTCTAGCCATGTTGGGAAAAAGTCTGGCACTTGAATATGCACATGGAATGAAGAGTGGCTATCGCAGTGTACGGAACTGAGAACAAAGCGGGAGCACGTGCTGGAAGAGCCATGAGCAATGCACCGCATTTAATATGGGCAGTTTGGGCACCTCACATGTGTCCAGTTCCATTTCAGAAATGAAAGCATAAGGGTTTCTCAAATAGCTATCAAAAATACCTCCCAGATCTCGTGACTTTATTAATATGTGACAATATTGAGCCATTTATCGGCGTGTACTCTTTGTAGCATCTATATAAGTAAACTAGAAATGAGAAACACAGTGAAACAAACAAATAAACCCTTTTAGGGAAATGGCAATTTCTGCCAGGTATATTCCTTCAAAAATTGTTCACATAAAAATGGCAAAAAGATATAAGCTTCATTTTTGTGTTTATAAAGCATGACTTTCACACTTCAGTTAAAGTTGACCTCCCCGTGAAAGACTGGTTCTTTGTCATTTGACTTTTTCCAATTAGTGCCTTCTAAAAGTCTGACTAAGTATGTGCAAGTAATCCAGTTGGCACGTGTGTAAGGCATTCCAGTGTGTTTCCAGATGTTAAACTAGTTTGTTTGCTCAGGTCACTCAGACATAGTCAGCAAGCTAACAATTGAGAACTGCCACTGACCAAGGGTCTGACAGAAGTCCAGTGGGTGTGCTTTCATTTTCATCAGCCATGGAAACACACATCTTAGAATTTTCACTGACATTGTTTCTAAGAAAGCAGAAGGGGAACAAAGGACAATCCCACTCAAAGCTTCAAAAACTTGCCTAGTTTGGTTTTTTAAACCAATCTCAGACTAAAGAAATTCTTGGCAAATGCTCTCATAAATAAATCCTAGGTTTGAATAGGTATTTAACAATTTCTAATGTTAAATCTCTTAGCATTTGCAAGCACAAATGTAAATTTTGTCACATCTCAATGAGATCAGATGAGTGCATCCACCTATACCAGGTTTTACTCTGCATATGGCAGCCCATGTGCACAAACAGTGATGTCTACCCAGTACTGTATAGGCAGCAATCAGACAGAGCTTTTCATAAGAGCTGCTCAGCAGCTGACATCAGATGCTGCATTATGAAAAGCAGCAAGACTCGCTGCAATCAGTGCAGAAATATTTTTCTAGGTTTCATGCTGCTGCTGCCTTGTCTAACTCACACACTCTGTCTTACTCCTGCTGAGCTGCCTTCTATCTTGTAAGCTTCCAAATTCATGCTCAGACCTATAAACTGATGACTTCTATAGAACTAACTGAAGGAAAAGCCATTATTCTACATGACTAAGATCAGACCACAAGGATAATAGCACAATTAAGTACTTCTTGGTTGTTAGTTTCATGTAAACTGCAATATTTATGCCTGATTTCTGCAGTTACCATTATCACTCAAACACAAAAGTGGGTTAAAGAGAACAGTAAAATCAAAAGCCAACTGCTAGTCAATATAAACAGATTAAACTTTCCATTCTTGACTATTCCAACTAATTATTTGCACATAAACCTACACTAAATTTGAATAAAAATTAATAGTCAGAATCTCACAGTAAAAATTTACTGGTGCTACATATTTCTGACTAATGCAAACACAAAGTTTGCATGTTTATGTCTACCTTATTTGGCCATGTGTTTCAATCAGGATCTGCCTGCTGTCTGTACATCAGATCAGCCAAAGCATCAACTTCTTCTCTGCTTCAAAAATGTAAAAGTGAGTTTTCAAAGTTACTAACACTTTTCTCTAGAGGACAATCTATGCAGTGCCTGCTCAACTTCTTGACTGACATAAAATATTTAAAAATATGGAGTTTTGTAGGAAAATAAAAAAGCTTTTAAAAAGACCAGCTTCTTTTTCAGCTATTTCCTCTGATACTGTTGGTTTCTGTCCAATTGTTATAGTGTTGGTCTACTACCTCTCAAATACAGTTTGATCAGTTACTTTAGTGCAGTACTTTACCTTCCGTATTTTTTTTTTTTTTTTTGGTTGTTGATTTAATTTAATACTTTTATATCCATTACTTATACTGACCACATTATTAAGCACCTATGGCACACATGTACTATATCTGCTTTAATTTAAGCTGGAACATGTTAAAGGTATCATCCCTGTTCTGCTGAAAAATGCTGATTAAGTCTGACACTACAACAAAACACTGCCATGACGACAGAGCAATGCAAATCCAAATAATTCCTGCCACTGAAATACATCTGAGCGTCACAATGATCTGACAGTCAACAGCTCTAAGATAAAACAGTACAATTTCAAACTGGGATGATGTAAGAGTTTAGGGGAACAGTTAATTGCAGAGAGATCATCAAAATGCTTTCCTTCGATTCTCATTTTGATGATTCTTCTCCAGCTAGCAGTTATATGTTATGTAAGGAGAGGTGAATCTGAAATGCTTCAGATTAGCTACATACACGATAAACATAAAAAGCTTTATTTCTAATCCTAGATAGGGCTTCTGAAGGCAAATGAAGTTTCCTCTCCTTCATTCTGCATGTCTTAAGAAATCCTGAGAAAACTGTCCCTTTATGAAACAAAACACATGTATTGTACACAACACTGGAGATCCTGGGGGGTTTAGTCATTCATTTCTTCCCTTGGTATTTACACTATTTTATTAATATTTATTTCTGTGACACTATTTTTTTTTCCCCCAAATAAAACCGACTAACAAGAGGCAGCAGAAAACTGTACAATTAGAGGAGCAATGTAGGAGTGTGGTAGAAATACATATGGCTTAGTGAGCACAGTAGTCTGCTTGAAGAAATCACATATAATTTGATACAAATAACAATATCTACTGCAGAGAGGCTGACGAATGAACTGCATGTGCCTTCATGGAGAAAATTACTTCTGATTGAGGCCACTTGGCAGCGCAGTGTGGGGAAATCTGAACGGCAGCTCCCTAATTTGTAGCAGATTTGCTGATGCTCAAGCACATATTTTTTTCGGACTGTTGATGTATTAAACACCTACAAAAATCTTTCTTAAATAATCATACAGATGTAAACATGTATTTATGAATGCAGAAAGATAGCTAGCTATCTGGCAATCTTAACACAACAGAAAACAGATGCTACCTCAACACAAATGTGGATGAGCCACATTTAACAAAAACAAAACAATACAAAAAACAGCACTGTAAGCATTTTAATAACAGGGAAAAATATGAGAACGGAGCACCAAAAAAGAGTTTACATTCACCTAACAAAAGAACATTTTGCTACACTAATAATTCCTCTGAAGACAAATTTGAGCTTCCGACCAGCTGAGGATGTTAGTTCTCACACAGCAGTGCAGAACTTCAGTTTTACTGCGCTCTAATCCTAACAAAATAATTGAAATTCAATAGCACTAAACTAGGGAAGTTCTGTAACCATTTCTCATAGTTGAATACATCAGAATTCTCCATAAATGAAACCACTTAAATGCATGTTCAAATTAAGCACATGCTTTCCTATTCAGTACGTTGTGCTTAAAATGCTTGTACCCTACTGTGGGAAAATTTCATTGGAATAATTATCTCATAAAAATGTTAAGTGGTTAGTTTCCTTCCCACCTACTAGAATTCTCCTGTGCTCCCAGAGCAGCAACACAAATCAGTGCTCTTAACAAATTAAGAATGCTTCAGAAAGCCTACAATACTTGACAGTGAGTGGCTGGGGAGAGGTTAATGAGGGTAATTAGTAGTAGTAGCATTAAATAATAACAACTCTGATAAATCAGAGAGGCTTGAAATTCACTGGATCGACATCATGCATTTTGCATGTTCTGTGCAATCCATCCAGTATTTCCTTGAAAAACATGCTGCCACACGCAGATTATTCTTAGCTTACTGTAACACCCAGGTATGCAGTGCTCTATGACTACAGAGGGCAAAGCTGCAGAAAAATCAATCCATTTGTTTCCTCTTTCTGCAAGAACATTTTCTTCCAAATACAAACAGCGACATAAGAAAACGATAAGGCAAACACTTCATATTGATTTGTATGCTGAAGACAAGTAAGGACCATTTAAAAAAACATCAGTCAGGAACACTGAGAATAAAGAGGCTTCCATTTATTCCATTTAAAATATGGCAGCAAGACTGACATTTCACAGAAGTTCAGATTTCCATACAGGGCTTCTTAGCTTCATTCTCAGGCTTTAATTAACTCAATAGAGTTGTTTTCCACTACTGTACTTCCAGAACATCCTAGAGACAAGTTTATCAGCAACCCGAACAACCCAACAGCAACAGAAACAATCTAACAGCTTCTTTCGAGGAAGAAATTTTTGTAAGCCACTACCCAAAATGTCCTCCCAAGCTCTGCTCTGGGAAGCTGCCTTTCTCTTGCATTCAACAGGATTCTTTCAGTGTACAGGCTCAAATATTTCAGATCCACAGTGAAGACATGGGCCAATAAAACAAGGGGGAGGAATATGTGGTGATGGAACCATAACACACTTTCAGTAGGATTGTCAGATACATTCAGTCACTGAGATTTTCAGAAGGAGAAACTCCAGTGGTAGGTACAGAGATGAATTGTAGAAATGGATGCAAACAACAATTCTCCGGGTAAGGTAATAAAAGGCAATAAAATGATAATAAAAGTTTTCCTGCTGAACTAGTTGCCCCTTCCCTGCCCCTGCTACATGATTCCACGACTGTCCACTCGTGGCTTTCAGTTGACAGCATTCCCCATTTTCATTGTACAAATTACTACCTCTCCCTTCTTTCCTGTGAGAACTGAAAATATTTTCCTTATGTAATTTCAGGAAAATTGGAAGGGCCAAGAGAGGTGTCTAAACACACTTCTGTTCAATGTTACATGGCAATACCTCAACTTGACAAACTGACTGCTGCAGGAATAGTTTAAAATACAAGCATGCTGTTGGCAGTAGGTGACTGAAGAATAAATTGGCAGATCAGTTTAGAAAAAAAATGTAAATATACTTCTTAAGAAAGCAAATAACTTGTCAAACCACTCCCACCTTTACATAAATGCTTCTCTCTTTACTGAGTTCTCTATTTAACTTAACTAAGTTATGTTGGTAATTCATGTCACATTTTTTGAGCCATCCTCAAGAGAGGCACCACTACCTGTGCATGATGAACCTCTCCAGTCTGTTATGTAAATTGGCTGAACTTCAAAAGTTTTTCCCAGATTGGAAGATTGCATCAATTTGTGAACTGTTCATTACATTTTAATTGTGGCATCCTAGCAGAATGAACCATTTCTCACCTTCACACTGGTAGAAACTTTATGAGCATGATTTAACGATGGATTTAATAGAAAAAGGAATGGAAAAGTGCTGCTCTCTGGACAGTATAAATCCACATCGACCTGATGTAATTGAGCTTAACAGCAAGAATAAAGTATATTTCTGTGGTAAAAAGAAAAAAAAAATAGAGGTTTTTTTTTTAAATGCACAAGTTCTTCCTGCAGCCACTCACTTTTAACATAAGTTGCATCAGGGGATCTGGCAAGAAGGAAACATTTTTATTAATTTTCCCCTTATCTATAAGAAGAATGCTGGTGTTTTTTTTTTTCATTTACGTTCCTTGCCTGCAGGTAGCAGACCAAGAAAATCATATAGTAGAAATTTTTCCTTTTGATTAATTTCTTTCCATGTGTTATGTTATTTCTTATATATAATTGATTTCAGGTTTTGCTCGTAGCTGTACATCTTTTTTATATCTGCACCTACTGCCTTCCTTCAATCAAGAAAGTTGAAGGAAATTACCTGAATTTTGTTAAGTTTATTAAAAAAAGAGCTCTGTGAATATTTAAATTGAGTTTTGAAATGCTAATACAAGAAAGATATTAGAGAATTTTAATAGTAGGTTCAATTTGACCCACAGACTATTGTAGAAAGGGTCAAATTTTATTCAAATTATTTCTTTACAGCAAAAAACATGAACCCTTTGATTTTATAAAAGTAGATTAATATTCTTCACTGTTTGGTCTTTTGGCACTTCAGTGCATGACAGCATTAACTGTGCTTGTGTATAAACTTTTCAAAGACCTTTAAATGTTCCAGTAATTTGGAACTTCACTTTCATTTACGCTCATCTTTTTTTTCTCTTAGCATTATCCAAGAGTCCACAACAAAACTGACAAGTGCCTATAATCAGTTTGCTTTTTAGAGTTAGACCAGAACATTTCTAATCAATAAAAGGGAAAGGCTGAAATAGCGACCATACAAAATGTGTTTACAGAGACATAATTTCAAAAAGCTGTATGTATGTGCACTATGAACGCCAGAATTTCAACTGCATAGAAAAAAAAAAAAACCCTTGTACATGGAAAATACACTATAAGATTCTTGCAATTAAATGACAGACTTGAGTTTCTAAGCTTGGGCTCATATCGAAACACAGGGGCATTTACTGTCTAGAGTTGTTTGTTTTTTTCTGATCAGGGATTTTTTTGCAAGCTTTGCTTGGCTCATAGGAGCCAGGAAAGAGATACTCATCCTGGAGACGAACCCTGTAGGTTTATCAATTTACATCAAAATAGGCAGAGAGGGAATATGAAGAAACACTAAGTGGTGCATAGTACTGTTGTTACACAAAATGTAATACAGGCAGAGCTAACCATATGATCACACTAATTTACCAACTGAGGAGTGCCATGTTTGCCAAGGAACAGAAATTACTTTGCAACACAAGTGTTATGAAAGACACTTGCAGTACCTTCCCCTCTTCAAAACTTCCCACTTGCAGACATCATAGTGTTGCCTTACTATAGAACAGTCAAGGTAGGGATTTTTCCAGGTATGTCTCTAAATGCCATATGAAATAACTTTTTATTCAAAACTAAATGCAGACAGCGACAGTATAGAAGACTTAATAGTTGCAGTTTCTTTCTGGAACTTCAACTGCACGGAATAATGGCCAGAAAAATATATAATAGCAGCTTCACATGGGCAGTGTGACCTCAAAGCTGGTAGCAACAGGGGTACTGACCGCATGTAACTATACTGAAAGAAAACCTGCAAAGTATGTTTTAGTAAAGGATGAAATGGAAGGCTATTTGGGTCTTCAAGTATTAGTAACAATGTTCTGTCTTCTGAAAAAAACAAAAACAAAAAAAACTGACTGAAATTATATCTTGGGAAGTTTGGTGTTCTTGGTTTTTCTTTTTATTGTTTTGCTTTTAGTAATAATTATGTGTTCACATAATTTGGAAATGTAATGTAAATAATTTATTTGGTTTCACTCTCAGAAAAATTCAGTAACTGAAATATTGAGAACAGAGAAGAGGATGGCCTTTTGCATCATTAATTACCCTTTGTGCAGTCACTGATTCTGGTTTAGCCACTATTTTTCTTTCTAAATATATAAACAAAATAGCCAATTACGTCCAAAACTGTGTACGTTCCACAATTCCTAGATATGCAGGTACTGAATCTCTCTGCAAGTGATGGGCCTCTGTCTTACGCATTTTTTATAAGCTTTGTGGAGGATTTCCTGCAGACTTTTTATGCCCTTGGGAAATCAGACCTTTGCTTCCAGCAATCCTTCACCTAAGGCAAGATCCACAGCCTACCTCAGTCCTTTCATGAATTCCATGATTCCTGATAGATTTAACAGAAAATCTTGAGACAACGGGTAATAAAGTCCTTGTTACAATTGTGCACTTAGATAAATTTCGTGTCTGCTTTTATTTAATCCATGAAGAGTAAATAAGATAAACTGGCAATGCCTATCTTAATAGCTAAAAAACTAGTGGTTTTTACCATATACTGTTAATGCACCTGGCCTTGAATTGTGAGCAGAGTGAGGGCAAGGTGTCAGAGAAGCAAATTCAGCAAGGTCAATCCTTACTTGGTAAGAGTTTAGCTCACAGTGAAACTGAAATGACTTTTCTGCACTGTGTTTTCACACTGGTAGCTCAGGTAGGAAAGCCTCCCACTACGTCACAGTCCAGGCCTCAACATTGAGGGTTGAGCACTAAAGTGAGAATCAAAGAGCACACACACTCAATGACTACAAACACAGTAAGCTGTGTAAGCTGTTTATCACATATTTCTTTCCACCAGTCCTGACTATTTACTATGCTTTCTTCATTTTTATTTATTTGTTAATAAATATTATACTACAGTTAGAGAGCAAAAAGCAGAAATATTCACTAAAAACTGGAGAAAAAGTAATTGCAAAAAACTTTCCTGTAGGAAGGAGACTGAAGATGTTGATTCAAACCAGATTTTGGGAACTATTATAACAATTACAAGACGGTTACACTCACAACACATTTCATAATGTACACCCACAATTTGTTGGAAGCGTATTCCTCCTCCTACTGCCCCATTTTGATCACTCATTTACTAACTAAATCAGCAGCACTTACTACCTCAAGATTGACATTGGACTCTTCTTTGTAAGTGCTCAATACAAGCTGGCATCTTGGCCTGACAAGATTGCATGTCCACGCATGCCACAGATCACAGCAAAAGAAATCAGGAGGATCAAATTTTTATAGGTATCTTGTCCCACATAAGAAGAAACAGTAAGTTTTCTTTAGAAGAGGAAGGCATTTAATCTTAGCTGTCTTTACCTACTGTCGTAACAGCATCAAAGCAAAGGCTCCACAACAGATGCTGTTCCATGTATTTCTGGTTGTGTGAGAGGAGGAAGAAAACAACAGAAGTGACAGGATGAGTACCCTGACTCAAGACCCTGCTAAAATCTCACCAACAACACAGAAGCAGCACAGAATCACAGTGCACCACTTTTCCTGAACAGAATGATAAACTAAAGCCTGCAAAACAAACAGGAGGCTGGGCACAAAGTTTTCAGAGATAGATCTGTGATGGCTGTAGATAACCTCCTACATTAGGAGTAATTTTGCAATGGTTGTTTATCAGTAGTTTTCTCAAATGTAACAGAGTGAACAAGGAATTATTCCCGGTTTGCTTACACATAAATATTCTCCCTGAAGCATTTTTCCCGGGATTATGCTGTATTTTATTGTTTCTAAACCCATCATTTATTTCTGTATGATCTGTATCTGCTAACTTTTACAAAACAATTCTTGAAACCACTGGCAAGCTACTCTGAAATACTGGAAATGTAATTTGCCCAGCGATATGTGGCTAACATTAGTGCAAATATTACCCAGCTCAAGCTGATTGCTACAGTTAAATAAATATGTATGAAAATAACGTTTAAATTTTCAGTGTTAAAAAAGAGAGAGACAACATGTGGAAAAACAGTTTATGTAAGAAGATGGCTTCTTAATTCTGTCTTTCACTAAAATTATGAGTACCCATATTATAAAAATTTAAAAATTCGATAATTTCTCTATGATTAAAGCCTTCTTTTTTTTTTTCCTGTTCAGGTAAAGGCATAAGGAAAACTTCAATTTGATATTTAGAACCTTTTTTAAAGAAACTAATGCAAGAAAAAATACCCTTACATTGTTTTCTAAAAGTAACTCATTTCAATAATTTTTCTCTTCAATAAAGCAAACTCCCTTCTTCTACATTTTCCCTGTAGATAAAACATATAAAAACAAAGGTTGCAACAGCGAATCCTTCCCTTCAGACATAGTGAACTGTAATATTAGTAAAGCAGGAGAAGCTTCTTTGTCTACTTTGACCGTCGGGATCTCAAGCGTGTAACAGACTGCCTGAAAGACTAAGGAAGCTTTCCTTCCTCTATAGCCTACAAGTCTACAGTAAAGCACCATACCCTGAATAGGGCCAATTTTTTCCCTTACATATGCCTGAGACATCTTTAGATCACAAAGCTTTGCAGAGCAAGGAAGGACGCAGAAGTTCATTCTGTGCCTCCAACTGCAAGAGAATCCAGGCCCTCATTCCCTGCAGTACCTCTCCGTCCATCTCCTGAGCAGTGAGTGGCAGGTGCTGGTATTTGCTAATCACTGTCCTTGCTCACCTGCTAGAGGGAAAAATGTGATGCAAGTAGGAGCACTTTGAAGCCACTAATGATGCTGCTGCAGTGTATTTAATGGCCAGCATGTTCGCTACGATGAAAGAGGAACCTCACATCAAGTACATTAAGGGATCAGAGGAATACATACTCATTACTCACTGCAATTTTACATCCCCAATTTTAAGACAAAATACTCACATTTTTCCCATAAAGCACAGCCACCCTATACTGCTATGGAAAATGAAGGGTCTTTTCTTCTTCTGTGTAATATTTTCTGTTTTTGTATGTAGCCAAAGATTATTCCTTGTTTGTCTTTCATTTATAGCTGTGTTTCCTCGGATGGAAATGTGTCTGTCATCATTTGTACATCATCATGTAATTAAATCAAAAAAGCAGAATAAAGGTTTTTTTTTTTCAAATTATTTTATATATATATATATATATATATATATATACAGGTTTTATTTTCAAATTATTGCTTTTTCCCCAGTCTTTTTCAGTAAAAGCAAAACAGAGAATACTGTAGAAAGAGCCCCTGAAAGACAGCCCAAATTTCAATCTCTAGTACACAATCAAAGCTAAAGAGCCTGTATGTAGAATTCTCTGCCAAATTGGGTTAGACCTCAGTAAAAAAGTAAGCACACTTAAAATGATCCACAACTCAATGATGTAATTAAAGAAATAACATAAAAATACAACAGATGATATATATAACAAACAGGAAACAAACGAACAAAACAAAAACCAACCATGCTTAAAGTAACCACTAGTTCATAAGTAATACCAAAGGAAAGTTCAAATGTTGGGAAAAAGCTACATCAAACTTGATTCTCTTTGTTTAGCATATGAGGATCTTGTTATTTCAGAAATATAATAGTAGTACTTAATAGTGTGTAAGAGATACAGAACTCCGTAATTAGTTACTTGTGTTATTAGAACTTTGAATTTGAAATAACTACAGGGGATTCATTCAGTAATTTTAATCCCATAATGGAGTTTATCAATATGAAGAACAAAACTGAAAGGTTTCAAATTAGAGCTAAATCTTTAGATCAGACTGTAACAAAAATGAATTGTGCATATTTTTAACAGAAACCAAATAATCTGAGAAAAATCAGGTGGAACTGAAACACTGCAGACTGCGGCCACGAGCCGCAAAACAAACATGAGCAGTGTCCCTCCAGGACAATGAAACCCGAGCCAGAGAGTCAACAGCCCAACAGTAAAGGAACATTAGTGCACAGTTTGTTTTCTGGGAATATTCAGATCCCATTTTGCTGACTAGATTGTCATTTATGATTAGTTACAATAATCACAATTGCTGTGGTTTACAATGATGCCCCACAAGGATGAAATGTAGTATTTTTGATTTTCAAAGAAAACAGCATTAGAGCATCTATACTATGTCAATTGAAAATATAATGGGCTACTAACCAGTACATCATCAGCACTGACATTTTACAACCACCACAAAAAATGTGACTTTCGTCATCACTACTAAGGAAAATACAATACACATGTATCTTACTCCACGTCTTATACACAGTAGAATGCATTGGAAAATCATGTTTATATGCCATTTATTTTTATGTATCTTTATACATATACATACATACACCCCAAAATTACCAAAAAAAGAACAACAAACCACATTACTTAAAGTAAACTGAAAGTGCACATTACAGTATATTTGACTTCTTAGTATCCCAGATCAGTTCTTTTTTTTTTTTTTACTGCCTTGATTTCTTACTTGTAGGAACTGCAAGGTTGAACAAAGCACATTGCATTTCCCCTAGAGTTGGCATAACCTGCTTGTTTTCTGACTTAATCACTAATAAATAATTTGAAAACACAAAGTCATTATGTCATTTCCAGACAATGAGCTTTTAAATGGTGCATGTTATGTCCAAGCCCTTTCAGTAAGGAAAAAAAAAAGTTGTGCTTTTTTTTTTTTTTTCTCTAGAAACCAGATGGCTGGTAAGTGTTATTATGAGGATATGTAAATCTCAAAGCAATGAGCATCAAATCAAAACAAGAATTCATTCACATCATCTCTTATCATGATTGTTGTTTCACTGAACCAACGTGTGAAACAATACAACTCCATCAAATTAGGCCACTGGATGCTTCAATGATGATGATGATGATTCAACAATCCAATCTCCACTTCTTCTTTAAGAGTGAATGGGAAGCCTGAAAATATTTTTCACCTACACTTTCAACCTTCCAAATATCTTGCTCTGCATGCCAAACTTAACTAAAGCAATGTTTTTACACTGATTTGTCTTAGTATGCTCACTTAAAAAGTCCTACTAGCTCCACTACTGTTAGAAATTTTTTCTTGCAAAAAAATTTCCAGTAAACAATTGCATTTATTAAAGACTCCCACCCTATCTGTTTAGGCTATCTGATTCAGAATGACCGTACATGAGCATAGGGGCTAGACAAGATGACCTCCTGAGGTCCTTTCCAAACTCAACCATTCTGCAGTTCTCTAATCATATCAGGAAATTTCTTATGTTTTCTTCTACTATTGAGAGCCAAATATAATAGAATACTCTGCAGTATTCTAGCACTTTCAGCCCAGGCATCAAAGGGAGCTAAAGGTGAAAAAACAAAGTAGAATATTTTTTAATTCCTCCAGAACTATCAAACCAAGAAGCACGTTCTGGCATGATTTTAATTGCATGCAAGACACTAGTAGCACTGAGTTAATAGTTCCAACAGATCCACAAATGTAATCAACACTGACTGTGGTTGGACCATGGAAGGTTTGACTGCACTTTAGACAAGCTTCTCACTCCATCTTCCCTTTAGTTTTACATGGTAAGAACATTTATTGCCTGCCGGAGACCTACTTCAAGCATGGGAAAATTTTGTGGATACTCTTCATCTGTTCTTTATACATGCACAAGCACATTTCTAGACAAACAAAGCTCAGTTTACATACATGTTGCAGCTTATATTACTATGAATTAAGGTTCTCATAACCTTTGCTCCTGCACTCCGTATAACTGCTGAAAGGCAAAGTTGAACTTACATTTCTAACTGAAGTCAATATTCTCACAATAGAAAATATAGAACACTACTTAACTGAAATTTTAGCACAAAATTTAGAGGTACAGTATGTTTAGTTTGCAAAAATACAATGCGGGATTTTGTTCAATGCCACACACTGTATACATAAAAGAAAAATGCTCAAATTAACTGAATTTGGTATCCCTAAATTCAGTCTGAAGGAAGCCAGTTATATCATGCCAGTGTTGAACTGGAAACATAGAACTGATCTCCTAATATTATGTTATTCTGTCACACTTTGTGCATTTTAGTTGTAAAGACCAAGAAAATGCTTTCACACAGTTTCCTTAAAAAAAAAATTAATGTAAAAGAAGCAATTATAACATTAAATGAAGTTTTCCTTTTCAGTTTTAATCCATTCCGCTTCTTTAAACTCCTCAAAAAATACTTCTAATATATGAATGCATTTTTAAGATGTTTATACCTCTAAATACTAACAGCTTTTTGTCAGCACACTTTAAATTACTGCCTTACCAGAAGGTAAGTATTCTTTTGAACGCAATCTCTCTTGAATACTATGGTCTAACATATAGAATTATCTTTCTCAAATGTTACACTCATCAATACTTTGTTTTATGCACTTATATATTTTCTCATACTAAAAGGAGCAGAACAGATCACAGATTTTTTTTTTTTCATGTGATTTCTGCTTCACTCTGGTTACAGAAGCAGGAAACAGCAAACATTATTTGCAAGTGTCATATCACAGAGAGCTCTGGAAAAGGAAAGGGGAACCATCACATTGGAGTAGAACAAGCATCCAGGACTAAAGGAGATGTTATCCATTACAGTCAAAACAGACAACCAAGTTGTATTATTAAACACTGTTGATTTCAAGACTGCTTCTAAAAGAAAAGAAAGGAATCTAAAATCAAAGTGTTAGAAATATCAATAATACTGATCAGCAATTGTTAGTAATACAGAAAGAAATAGAAAAAATGGCTGGTAACTGTGCTTTTCACAAAAGTCTAATGTAATTGTCATGCCATACAGTAACAGAAATTCTTTTGGAAATAATTAGATTTTCAAGATGTACACTTTTTCTAAAAGAGATGAAGCTACTAAAAATACAAGTGTGAAACGGAATAGTCTGCAATAACACCACCCATTACAATATTTTGTTACTCCTGTGCATGAGAATCAAGGAGTGGACCTGTGGTCTGATCTTCACAGCATGTGGCAAAGAAATAGAAAATATTGAAAGATTTGCCAGTTAAGAAAACCAGACCATGGAACTGAAGTCAGAAGGAGACGGTGATGTTTACTGGCTACTAATTCTGTCTTATGTTCCTCAAATGCCATCAAATACATCAATTCAATATATTTTAGTTATAAGCATTTGCAGTGGCTTCATATAAGACTGTCCAATGATATTATTGTACTAATTCTATTAGGCAAAGGATTGTTATCATGTCGCTACCAACATTTAATTGCTAGTTATTTAGCACAAGGCTGCTGGATTTTCTTTCACCATGTACCATTTTGAGAGTTTGCTAAACATCTCAGAAAAAGGAAAACTCAAAAGAGGATTTTTTTTTTCTTCATCAATATCCAGGCTTGCAATATCCTTAAAGGGTTATTCTTTTGCCAGTTATGTCTTCAGATGTCCTTCCTGCTTTCTCTGGCAAACAATATAAAATTTCAGGGACGAGTACAACATACAACATATTTGTGCCTTCACCAACACAGGTAATACCAGATGAAGGAATCTGTTTATTTTATTGACTTAGAAAAGAAAACAAGAGAGCAAGTGGGAAAGACTGTGATCTTCTGGATCAGTCTTCAAAAAAATGTGTACTTTTTTCCTGTCATAGATCTTCTCATGGTATTCTCTTCCTCACGTACACAACTGTTTTGCAGAATTCCATCACAAAATTCATAAGCCCTTGAGCCTGCAAAGTAAGAACTTTTCAAATCTCATGCTCTGTGGGGCATGGTCAAATGTCAAATATAAACATAAAGATGTTTGTATTTGACAGCTGATTTAAGCTTCAGAGACAAAAACAAGAAGTGAAAGAGCAGATTACTGCTAATCACTGCTATGAAAAGAGAACTTAGGTCTAGACCACACATATTCAAAGACTTTATAGCATCAAGAACATTACTGGTTAGAACTAAACACATAGTAAATCAAAATTATTTTTAGAATATGTTGATACTGACAAGCTTCTTGAGAGTAAAGATTTTAATTTGAAGATGGGCAATAAGAACCTCTCATTACTAAATAAAAGTGACGTAACAAAAATCAAAGATAAGTAGCAATGAAAAGGTAAAATCAGTGCACACCTACAGTAGTGTTTGTACTTAATTTAGCTATGACTATGATGGGGAATTTAGCAATCTATGATGTGGACACTCCTTGTGGAGCAGCAAATGAACAGTTGGTTTTTTTCCCCACTTTGTACTTATTCTCTAAAGGATCTTTCAAATTAAAAAAAAAAAAAAAAAGCAAATTAAATATAAAATATTTCGTATGTCATATAATGATATTTCTTTATGTTATACTACGTTTTGAGGGTTGTTTTATTACTTTATAGCCACAATTAGTGTTACTCAAGAGAAAGGCCTAAGCTGATATTAAGTACCGTACTGAATGTTTACACATTTTCAGTCTCATAAGCTCTCCTTATGAACTGGGAATCATTTAAATAACTCTGGAGATACTAAAGCAAGCTGTAAAATACATATCACAGTACTATCACCTCAAATTCATCACAAAGGTGAGATGGAGAATATTATTTGCTGCAAACAGAAGCGTGGCTTTTAGTCGATATGTTTTATTGCTAATGGTTCAAAGTAAGACCTGGATTCTTTGGGACCACAGGATTAAAACCCAAAACCAAAGTAATAAAGAAGAAGAAAACCCACACGCTCCATGAAGCTCAAGTCCTTCATTTTCAAAGGTATATAAATTGAACCTGATATAGATTACCTTACTAACAGGAATTTGGACACCTGGATGATGTCTATTCCTATACTTTGCTGGCTTTTCTGCTCTGCACCACAAGTGCTTATCTTCGGTGGTGCACACATATATGACAAGATATCTACTGAAAAGTCAACTTAATTTGAGATTTCACAAGGTAAAAAGCAGTGTCTTCAATGAAAAAAGTGCAAAACTTACACATTTATTATGCTGATGTATATTCTACTTAATCTATTCATATATGCTTATTATATAACCAACATGCTAACAAATGACAATCGAGATTATGTAAGAGGTTGAATTCAGACAAGACAGCGCAAGACCATATTGTGCTACAATACAGCTACTGCAGCTACTTCCAAGGAAACCTGACTTTCAGTATAGCTGTTTTCAGATCCGAACAGATCAGAATAGATTAGAATTCATAATCCATCAAATACGATCATAAACCTGGTCACAAGGCCAATACACTTCATTCCCACGTTTTTAATTTTTTTTTTTCCTTAACATAATTAATATCATTAAGCACAGACGTTTTAATAAACTCAGAAGATTCAACTGGTATCTAATTTCTATTCAAATTACTGTTCAGTGCCAGTCATTCTGAACATATCTCTGTCTTGTTTCTCAAATGATATAAAATGCACTTTTCAATCTGCTTTTATAATTAGACTTCACTGGGATTGGACATTCGATGGGAAACTCTAGTCTTTAATCCATAATCTACAGAAACAATGAAGTAGCTATCAAGAAAGATTCATAAACACAAAGTTCAATACCTGATATTACAATACTCTCCTACACAACATCCATAGTTACTATTTACCTAAACAAAATATTTTTTCTTTTAATTTTTAATCATCAACCAAATGTTTATTTTTAAATACAGTAATTTGAAATTACTTTCCTTAATTCGATTTGCTATTACACAAATCTTCCACTAGATATTACAATTTAAAGCCCATATTCACTTTTGTGAAAAACATACAGAAAATTCTACCTGTGGACCTGGGTTGGTCATTACCTAAATATCTAACACACTTATTTACTTCCTCATCCAAACAGCTGCAGTTTGTAGCTCAAGACTGAAGCTTGTACACACAGTACAGACATTCATCTAAATTCAAATCTAAGATGTAAGCCAAGTTTCTGTTTTTCAAGGCTCCATTTCAAAGTATAGGTCTCACTTCTGGGAATCTGATGTGTTACTGAAGTGGTAACTAGTGATGCTAGGATTTCACTTTTAAATAGCATTTTCCTTATTTGCATTATTACATAATTCTTTGCAGCTGCAGTTATTCAGAAATGTATTCCTGTTTTACTACGTGAAAACATTATCTACATTATTTTTCACTGAAATTCTACCTAATCTTAAATATATATTCTTATATATTCTGTATTCATTCTTCATCTGTAGTAGCAATAAGGAATAAGGTTTCTCATAAAGGGACACTGGAGGAGTCTATTCTCTGCTATCGCACCTATTAATTTCTTTCAAGACTAGAGAATTTTAAAGATAATGAAAAGACAAGATATAAAATCACTGAATATTGTATATTTATTGTTTACTGCAATATATTTCAGTGTATGATTTCAGGAGTCAGAACACCTACTCTAAATTCTGAAATGTTGCAATGTTTTATTGAAACACTAAATGTTCACTGAAATACTTCCATCATAATTTCCCTTCCTTGAAATGTAATCATTCCCTACAGTAAGCTAACTAACTAGTCCCAGACAGAAGCATACAATATGCTACAGTTTTGAAAAAACAGCTGCATCTTACAGATCAGTTCTACATGACCTTACAGAGCTAAAGGAGAATTCTTGGTGTAGTTTTTAAGTATGATTGATCCAAAGCTCATCGGATTTAATATTAAGGTCTTGAGAGACATAGAAAGGCAGTGTTCTCAGAGCTACTCTTACGCAGAAGAGCTGTGGCTGTGCTCTTTGGATTACTGCAATTCTATCTGTTTATCTTTAAGCGCAAGATGGATGTACAATTTGATGACAAGACATTAGAAAGCATCATGAAGACATTACTACTCAGTGTGCTCCAGTGGGTACAACATACACTACTGAGATACTACAAATATGATTTAAGGATAAGATATTGCCAAGGGAAATCATTTACTGAAGGCAGATAAACAACGCATGAAGTGTAAAACTAGATATAAGACAGTTAGCTCTGTAGAAGAGCAGAAAGGCTAGTGATGTAAAACAATGCCTCAGTTTCAGTGATCACATTTCAAAAAAGTAAAAAATGATTCAAGGGTGACCAAATTTTTACCAAGATTGGAAGTGTCACGAGATTCCGGGGGCCTGCATGTTGATCAAGGACAGACACATTCCTCTAAGAACTACACTCAGGTCTCTCAAAACATGTGAAGGACAGTGTGGGGAACCTGACTTAAGCCTCGTGACACCTCCACAGAGCGCAAAGTGTTGTTGTGCTGCTTCCCAGGTACCCCTGGCTTTCTCCAATCTAACTTTGACAAATAATTGATCACCATCTGAAGAAGACAAGTCTCCCTGAAGTCTGGAAGTTGGGAAGGGAACTAAAATATTTGACAGAGGTACTCAGAGTAACCTGCTGAGATGGACACCCACATTTTTAAAACTCTGACACCTATATCTGGCATCTGCAGTGAACAGTCTAAATTTTCTTCAGTCTTTACATGGAACTACCTATTGATAATACTTGCACAACAATGTAAATGCTGCAAATGATTTAAAACGATTAAAAGAAAAAGAATGAGGTACAATCTGTAGGAAACTTGGCAGGCGCAGAACATATTGAAAGGCTTCATAGAAGGAACATTTCTGGAGTGATATCTGTGCTTGTAACATTTCTGCAAACAACTCTTTTGCTAGCTATGTGATATTTCACTTCAGAAAAAGTCCTTACCACTCACACAGTCACACAGCAAGTTCTGATCAAATAATGCTTTTAAGTACTTTGACACTGGATGACATATTAGAGAAATGCAAAGAGTTGCTCTTAATTTCAAGTTTCAGCTATAAAATATTTCATAATGGGAACAAAGCACACTAAAAGCTATAAACTATAATGAAATTAGAAAAATGGACATTGTTCAACTATATGCTCATTCACCAATCTCAGAAATAGTAAGTAGAGTGTATTTATGGCTGGATAGTATTTCCCGAAGTGTCCACTGAATTACATATCTGATTTATCCTGCAAACACTCATACTTAGTGCAATCAGATATAAGTATTTCCAGTGACTTCAGATGTTCTTGATAGGTTTTTTGATTACATCACAGTAAGAAAAAAATCAGGCTGACCATCAGGAATGTTATCAACTAATAATAAGATCACGTCATAATGAAACACATATTCCTGGCTGATTATTCAGCAATCCTGGGATCAGCAAGTTTCAATTCTTCAAAGTGTTGTTCAACAGAGTTTACCTGATGGGAAGATACAATTTTTTTAACCATTTTTCTTCAACTAAGAATAAAGGCAGGTTTTTCATAATCACTGTCCCACCATTAATATTACAGCTCTTCATTATCTCTCCTCACATAACAGAGCAGTTTTTAAATATCCTAAAGAAAATTATAATTCATTCATGAAAGTGAAAAGCAGAACAAACATCATGGGAACTGGAGAGAGCTTTCAAGACCAGTGTGTAAATGGCATTTCAGCTTCTGTGACAGGACAGGAATCACTACTTCGGACTACAAGCATTTGTCCCTTGTCTCTACTGAGCTTCACGATTAGGCCCACAGCTTCTTGTTAAATTCTAAAAGTGAAGGGCCGTAATCAGCAATAAAGCCTGTCTACAAGTGCTGTCAGAGAAAGCAGTCAGGTACTAGCCCTCCAGGTCATTCGTATTTGATAGGCAAGCCCTGCAACATCAACCTATGGAAATGTACTGCCTGTCACAAAGTACTTGCTAATCAACTAAGTTACAATTAAGCCAGGAACAGAAGCTGTAGCTACTCCAAATTCCAACCTCTGGACTTTTCCTGAAGCTTTAAGAAAAACTGATCAAACTCCTGTAGTATCACTACATAAAACTATGGCAACAGATTATCCAGTTTACAGTTACGTTTTTTTTTCATTGATTTTCATCATAAAGCAGTAATTTTAGTATCTCGTAGTCTGATAAGCTGATATTTAACTATTATTCTGTTATCTGCAGATTAGAATTTTTATCACCAGATAGCAAAATATATAATATATATTAAGGAAAACAGGTTTAGAATTTATTTTTAAAGAAAATAATCTGTGTGCCTCAATTTTGAACTTAATAGACAGACATAGAAACAGTGGGAGAAGACTTCCCTCCTTGTCTGCAAATTTATGTACAGAGCACAAGGTAGAATTGTCATCCACTGCAAGTCTCATCACAGAGCAGAAAAACATCTCATTAATAAAACATCGTGGTGCCAAAACCTCACTTTTTCTAGTCTTTACCAATAAAAATACTACTTACTGGAGATAATTATCCTCCCCAAAAATGACTGCATGCAAATCTACCCAATTCCCATTTTCTAGGTACATTGTTTTATTCTGCTTTGTTGTGGCTTTGTTTTGTTTGTTTTGTCTGAAAACTTATAACCCTTCTATATACAGATCAAAACGTAGTAGATGTAACCTAAGTGTTTAAACTGAGAGTTTAAAACATACAAGGAGACTGAAAAGCAATATTTTCTTTATATCTCCTTTAATTTTAAAATAAAAATCCAGATTTTCAACTGGAAATACTACAGAATATCCCTATCTTTAACATGGGGAATTAACTAGTCCATTTGCTTTAAAAGAGAATATACTGATGTTGCTGAGAATCCCAAACAGGAGATTCTGGTCACCAAACATATTCTTCCACACAATCTTTAAGCAACATTATTTTTCATCTAATAAATAATCTGTATGCAACTTCCAGCCTACACTTTGTTCTCAGTCTTCCACTTTAAAGATGAAGGTAACTCTCTTCCACAAATGATTCAAAATACACAGCATCTTTTATCCTAATAAAACTTATCAACTTTATATAAAACAAAAAACACCGCTATGTGAAATTGACAATAAAATATGATTCCTGTACAACAGCAGATCTTTCTAACCATAAAATATAGAGAAAGAAAAATTTTGAATGGGAGTGACATGTGAAAGAGGAGGTAGAAACTATTTAGGATTCAGATGAGATCAATCTACTGGAGTTACTGCTTGCCTGTCCGATCAAAAGGTATCTGGCTCACTTTAAAATGTATTTGATGATGACCTTAATTCTCCTTTTATAAAAGATGTGCCATTAACATGAACATGGAATAATCTGCAGAATAACCATCTTACAATACATTTTTGGCTTTAGTATTTTTGGTTAAATTTCAAATACTCTAAAGAAAGGGTCAAACTAAAGAGAAGAGTCTGCAAAGATAAATTTGTGAAAGCTTCTACAGTCATGCTAGGCTGCTAGCAAAAGAAAAGCAAGTAAACAGGTTACTAAGTTTGGATTTACTGCTGAAAATCAGTTTAGGTCACTAGCAATCTGTGAGAATGGAATCTAAATCAAAACTACAACTATTCTACTAAACACAGACCAGGGAGAAGTGGTCCAAGAACACTAGATCTACAGTCACTGACACTGCTGAACTGCAATTGCACTTCCTGACTGTTTTGATCACTCCAACTAGCTCTCCTTAGGACAAAATCCATTCAACCATAAGAAACATGGTCTCAAGCTAGTCAGTTCTTTTGGACTTCAGGTTCATAGCTAAGCTCCTGACTTTTAAACTAATTACACCTAGCTGCTGAGATTTGTAAGTCCTAACAAGACTAAAGGCATCTGTCAGCATCTGGACAGAAAGTCAAATTCAAGCACAAAAGATACAGATCAAAAACGAAATCCAGGCCAATTGTGGCACTTCCACAGCATTTGGGCTCTCACATTGAAAATAATGACCCTCAACATTTCTGCCAAGCATTATTAACTCCTTAAAATTGTAATAATATCAGTCTATTCTCTGTTGTTTTTTTTTTTCTTTTGCACATTCTGAGGACTGCCTCCATCTTGACATGGATGAATAGATAATCTCTTTTGACTAAGAATTATGACTTCTTAGCCAAATATTCCACCAGAGAAATAGCCTAACCTGAGTACACCTAGTGTAACTGACAGCAAATCTTGGAAAAATACAGTTGTCATAGCCAGAACCACAAGATAAAAAACATTTTGCCCAACACATTTTCATTTTGCCCAATTATGAAATGGTACATTGGGATAAATGCTACTGCCAAAGTAAGAGAGAAATGAAATGTATGACCACCTAAAACAAAAACAAACATATCTTGCGTCTCACACTGTCCTATAAAGTAGGGAATAATATTTAGTACAGAGGCATCTCTACCATCTAGCAGATGAATACTTTTCTGCAACAAAAAGTCTGCAGGTTTGTACCTTCTAGGAGGAGAAAGGGTTTTCTGTGTTCTAAGTATAATTGCTGTTAGCTATTTATACTTGTTTATTCACCAATTACCTAATTAATCATCCGGGTGACTATTTAAGAAAACTCAGTGTGTAAACTCTTATGTTATTGACACACTGTACTACATACTATACAGCCCTATGTTGTGTTGATTGTTGTGAAATGCATTCTAAACAGTAGAATTCTCCACTGCCACTGGGGAGCCCAAATTTCAGAAGAATATTAAATGGATATTTTAATGCTGTTTGTGGCTACTAACATCATAGGATGTCTACCTTCCATTCTTTTAAGGGTATGTTTAAAAATAACCCAGTGACATCATGAATCCCTTTCTGATTTATTTTAAAGCCTTTGGGTACATGCCCTTGAGTACAAGCAAGAAAGGATCTTCCATTGAGTTCTGATGGATGTAACCATTTAGGCACTACTCATCCCTTTGGAACTTTGTCACTGCATAGAATGGCTGCTGAGGGAAATGTACTGAAGTACTGAGACCTTTTGTTCCTAAAATGCGTTCCATTTCACTTCTTTTAAAAACATCAACTTCTTTCTACAATTTACGAAGTGTGTATATATTCAATTTCCTTTGAATTTTTTTCCCATTTAAAATTTTTGAGGACTTTGTTTTATATTTTGTATTCATTTTATCAATTTGATTTTATTCTCTTATGTAGAGCCTCAAGGTTTTTGACAGTAATGAAAGGTGCTACATAAATAAAATAAATTCCTTTTTGCACTTACATTCAAAAAAGAGAAGATCAAGAGTACCACTCCTTTGAAATTGGATATTCTGCACTCTGTATAACTCTTCCTTTAGAATGTGTGTATATACATATTACACTGTATTTCTGTATGTTATGTTAATGTGATTTAAATATGTATATTTCCAAAAAGCCTAGAAGAGCTTTCATATGCCTTTTAACATCTGTGGAGAGGCAACATGAATATCTTCACTAGACACTAAAATAAACAGAAACATTGCACTACAATAGCAATAAATGAAAAATATTTTAGAATATTAAAAGCATTACCATTTCACCATTTACATTTACCTCTTTTCAGAGATTACATTTCAGTTTTGTGTAGTAGTGTTTTCTCTTTTATACCCAAATATTACAAAAAGGTATAAATAATTTTAAAGTGGGGAAGGTTCATGATAGTTTTCAAAAATTATATGTAGCATTACATACTACCAGTACCCAAATATCCTTATTTCTGTTCTAAAATATATGCTCAACTATTACGTAAAAGATGAATTCATATTGCTTAATTACAAGCATCTAAAGGTCAGCTGTCTAATATAACCCACTTTCTTTTGGATACTACCAATTAATTTTAACAACTACATTATAGGGGCAGAGTTCAGATCCCAGAAAGTGCCCAAAACCACTACTGTTAAGGAAAGCTTAGACAACTGGCTAATTCTGTACTTCTTAAATGGTTAACATTAGGTAACACCACTTGCTTTCCTAAAAAGCCTTACTGACTTGGTTATATAAAACTGCTCTTCAGACATTCAGATTCCTCATTCAGAGAGCTTTGAACAAAATGACCAAAGCACATGCAGGTATATACTCTATAGGAGCATCTTTTCTCTCCCTTGGACAAAAATACTGTAATAACTATAGTAATAAAGTTATTTTGAGTTACATTTTTAGTTACAGCTTAGGAATGACATTTGAGAAGCGATACCAACTGTCTATAGAACTGAAGAAAATGAACTGCAGTTTCCCCCAACAATTCTCCTGTCATTCCATTACGTTATACTGCATTTCCTTCAGCTACATGCAGACTGCGCCACTTCCTTAAGGAGGCTCTTTTTGTCCCTTTACTTGTGTCAGTTCCCCATTCTTCATGCATACATAAAAATTTTCTGATTGCTTTTGTGCATTCATAGAAATTTCTAAAGAAAAACGAGGCTAAGGTGAAATGGCTGAATTTACACAGAAGACATAACTATTACTGTAAAATCTTTCCAATCATTCCTCAGCTTTCTGGATTCTCACAAATTCATTAAATGGTTACTGCAAATCAAACCTGCACATTTATCAATGCTTAAGATAAACTATATTTGTTTTTGTGAAATAGGATTTTTAGGATAATAAATATTGAGTCCCCATGCCTGAGAATTTTAATTTTAACTACTAAACAGTATTAGTCATTAGAATTTATAAAAATATTACACCTAAGGTGATACCACATATAACATTTCTTCCAGACACCTTCCCCTGCCCCCTTGGATTTCTGCTCATAAATTAAGCACAAAAATCACGTAATTATTTGTTATGCATCTTACTCCTTATTGCTATAAATCATTTATTAAATTGTCCTATTTATTGGCTTACTAATTACTGCTTGTCTGAATTCCATTAGCACCCTTTCCTCCTCCCACTCTAAAGTAGAGAAGTCATTCTTCCAAACAGTTTGTGCCATAAATTTAAAATGCAACACGAAGCCAATTTAACAAAAGGATAAGAAGTTATTTTATGAGTAATTGTTTCAGTATTTTTTCTCATCATTTTTCTTTAATTATGTAAGAACACACGACCCTCATAATGAAACACAGGAAGGACAGATACATCACTTAAAACTTCAGACACAAAATCGACATTTGGAAGTAAAGCAGTAGAAATATGAAACACTGCATTAAAGAGTAGTTGAGCTCACTTTTATGTGAAAGAAAAATTGAAATATTTTCTCCCTTAATTTGAGAATATTCTTAGATTTACAAGACTGTAATTGCAAATCTCTCTCAAACTAGCCAAAACATTTCTGAAATGAGAAACTTGCACTGCAGAGAAGTGGAGGCAATTATGGTACAGTCATAATGGTAAAATGTCATCACATAATGACATTTCAGTGGCACATCAATGCAATTTTTATACCTTTGAGTAAAAATTAAGTATCTAAAATAAATTATCTTCAACTTCCTGCAGTCAAAGCAGTAAAAATTTTATTGTTTTGTTTATATCTCTGCAAATTATCGTGATTTCCCTGCGCATCAAAGCAAATAGTATGAATTTCACTAATGAAGTGATCGGGAACACTTCAACTCAAATTATGTCCACACTATTAAAGGACCAAGTATGTATTTCAAATATATGCTTCTTGAGACTCTGACTGATTCCCCTATAGTGTTAGATTCATTTATGTTATCCCGTTACTAAAAAGTAATCAAATGTAGCATGAGTAAATTACTATACTGCTAGAATGATTTGATCACATTTTCTATACAAGTCAAACATGATAAGGCAATGGAATTTTAAAAGGAAATAAATAAAAGACAATTAGTATGGTAATGGTGTCTAATGGTGTCCTATCTTTCCACAGGAAATACTTAAAGAATATAATTTCTCCCACAACTCTGAGCCTGAACCTGTATTTTTCACTCATGAATAAATAAATAATTCAGAATATTTTTAAGAAAATTATCCACAAAAAGTTTCCTTCTATTAGTTTATACATATGTAAAGAGGCTCTAAGGCACATAAGAAAAAAAATATACTGCAGCTGTATCTATTACAAAACTCTCCTTCAAGACTGATAACATTCAGCCTTTTGCAGTACTAGTATAAACAATGAGCAACCAATATATTTGCTATACCAATCACATCTCACTACCTACTCCTTTAAACAAAGCAGAGCATATTTCTTAAGTATCACAAAGTGATTTCATCCTAAAACAGCTGTCTAGCTGTGTAGCGTTATTATCTCCTTATGCCAACACCAGCAGGCTGCATTCCCAGATGAGGCTATACCACCCTTCTGCTTGTTGTTACAGTCACCCTGCCTTCCTTGTTGGATTTGCAAATGTATTTGTGCAGCCATCAGGTGAACTACATAAAGAAATTGATTTGAATTAAAACTCTCCACTCTTTGTAGTTGAACAAAAGTGGCCATCACTTGGATCAGTTCTTTCCTCCAGTTCACTTTACGGACAGAAACATTTGCGCTGCACGTGGAATGACAGTCAAAAGAGAGATGATCACTTTATCAGTAGCATGTCAGTTTAAAGTAACCACTGAAGTAGGATGCAAAGTTGAAAGAACGAATGCCCCCCCAAATAATTTTTTCCATTCCTATAGAGGAGCCTAAACAATTATCTTGACTGCCAAAGTATTTGATAGCTAAAGACTCCCACAATAAGCGTTCCTTGATCATCTATCTATTTAACTGAATATGACATGAATCTTCCATTTACAAGCATGTGTTTGAATATATTTCCACCATATTTTTTTATTTTTAAATGTGACTAATAGCAGTATCTTCATTTTTCTTTTTTTTTTTTTTTTAATTAAAACAGACTACTAAAAAAACCACACACAAATACGTGAATTTCAATAAGAAATTACTTTTTCACTTCCTTCTTCCTTTAAGCGATGCCATGAAGAAATTTTAAAGGGCAACGCTGCAGTTATAGAAAGCAGCTAGAACTGTTGATAATCATTTAAATACCTTATTTTAAATGTTTCCCAAAAATGCATATTTGGTCAACTGAGTACAAAAAAAAAGTTTAGCTAACAATAGCTGGACCACTAGGTTTAAGGGGGAACTGTTACTAGTATCAAATTCAGTGGGAGTCCATTTACTAGAAGTATCCCTTAGAAGTCAGTATGTCTCAATGTTTTCATCGATGCTCTGAACAACAGGACAGAATGCAAACTTGCAAATGGCATCAAATTGGTAGGCGCTGTTGAGACACACTTCAGGGCAACCTGAAGGAGTGGGTTTTCAAGAAACATCACGAAGTTGATAAGGCAAACATGAAAGTCTGCATTTGAACAAATTAATCTCACCCACCAGTAAAAGCTGGGGACAATTTGCTGAAAAACAGTTTTGCTAAAAAGTATTCCGAGTTCTTGCTGGACGAGGAGAGCATTAAACTTCAGCGCACCACTGCAACATGAAGGCCAGACATTTCCCAGGATGTGAGCAAGAGCCTAGCCAGTAGGCTAAAAGAAGTGGCTATTCTGTTCTGTTAGTAATGATAATAATGCATTGGAAGTACTATGTCCAGTCTGGGGCTCCCCAGTACAAGTGGGATGTACACATATCAAAGTGGGTTTTACATAGACCTACAACATTGCCAGGAAGACAGAGCAAAGAAAGGTCAAGCAACCAGAAATGTTCAAATTTAGAATGAGTTATTTTCCTGAAGTCTTCAAATATCAAACTGAGTGATATAAGAGGAAACAAAGCCACATTTCTCAGTAAAGTTCCTAGCAGAATAGGACAGGAGGCAATGGACACAGCAAAGAAAATTTTGTTTAAATACTAGGGAAAAGCTGACATTGGAAAGCAGTCTATCTGCAGAACTGATTGCACACAGAGGTTGCAGAATCTCCACCCTTGGAGATATTTAAAACTTAACTGGGAACCTGACTGAAACTGGTTCTGATTTGAGCAGGAAGTGGGACTAGATGACCTGTGAAGGTTCCTTCAAACAGAAAACATTCTGTGATTGTATGTTTTCCTCTCAGTTCAAAAGTAATTGTGAAAAATAATCAACTTGGCCAGTTATGAGTTACACATTCTTGAAGGGTATTTCAGGTACAATAAAAGGATTCTGTTGGGTTTTTTTCTTAACATTATGGCCCTGTTTCATACTGGTATAAATCATCACCTACCCACTGAAGTAACTGGGGCCACGTAAACAAACAGTTGATTAGATCTCAAACTTCAGAAAAGTATTGGAACTTTTGTTTTATATTCAGGGTTTTTGTTTGTTTCTATAGTATGCATTCTGCCATCAATTTAAAAGTATAATAAATGTGTAATTTCTTCCACTGCCTGAATTTGCTTAAATAGGACAGATTTAAAATCCAGAAGTAAATTTCAAATCTCTGCTTAAAATCAACACAGACGTTGAGGAAATATCTGGGAGAAACAGTTACATCTTCTGTCCTAAAGAACTTACCTCAAACTCATTCCATTATATGCACATGGATGTTCAGACATCATACACAGCACTTTTTTTCACTTAAAATATAATGGTAAATCAGCCAACGAACTTCATCACTTCTACATTAATTGTAAAGGCATGCAGATAACTTTGCTAACACGTAAGTATCATGGCAAACATACCTGGTTTCATCTTTGCATTATTTCATATTCTAATGGCACTGGGAAATTAGTAAGAGAAACAGGAGGAAAATATTATTAATATCCACAGAGCTGCTCAGCTGCTTTGCTTTCCTTTACCAAAACTTCACACGATGGAGAGGGCAAGATTAATGCTCAGAGTATGGATATCATTTTAAAGCTATTCAAATACAGAGAAGCTAAATGATCATACCTCAGCTGTACAAGCCTATTGCAACTCATGTTTCTCTTACCAAATAAACCAGGTTTAAAACAGTGCAGACTGCAGTTTTGATAACATCTGCTACAACAAATACCAAAAAAAAAAAGAAGTGTGAAGTCTGATGAATGTTTAAACAGAACATTTTTTATGGATCAGCTAAATCTTTTCTGCTTTTTAATTAAAAGTAAAGAAAATGGAACTTAATTATCCTGTAAAGATTAGCTTGTGGGCATCTTCCTGTAAATTACTTCTAATTGAAAGCAAATTGTCAAGTGACATTCAAAGTACTGTCCTTTAAAACACAGCTGTTCCATTGCTGATTTCAGTACATTACACTGCTTCCTTGTTACAGTAAGGCATATTTGAATATTTAAACAATTTGACTGGTTTTGTATGGATTTCCATTTCACGTATCTTGATCACATTCCCTCCTCCAAAAATTATAAGAAATATTAGCTACTTTATTGAATCAATTAATTTTTCTTTGCCTTTCATTCTGAAGTTTATCAACCACTGATGAGTACACAGCATGGGTAACCAACCAGTGCCAGCTGGTAGCCTGCTACCTACCCTGCCAGGAGCCAATTTAATAGCAAAAGCACTGTAAATACTGTGGGGAAAAAAAAAATCCAACAGTCTTACAGTACCAACTACAAACTGAAAATTTTCTCTGTATCTTACATTTTAAACTTTACGTCTTCCAATTTTTATAAATTCTTGAGAAAATATTTGATATATTTTCAGAGTAGATCATTAATCCTTATAGATCAAGATAAAACCATACAACACTAATATGAGTATATCAAAACTATCAAATATATTTAGTAAACCTCTTAAATGTAGCTTATCATTTCAGTTGGATCTGCAACCTCAACCCAAAAATCTGTTACTGTCTTTTATTAAATCTTCCTTGAGACTGCAAGATTTCATTTGGAAGGATTAGATTTCAGCCTTCTCCTTGCACATGTGCTTATCTTCTACACCAAAAAAAAAAAAAAAAAAAAAAAAAAAGTCATTTTGTCCTATAACTATAAACAAAGCCATGAAGAAACAGAGGTGAATTTCACATTTCTATAAAAAATATAATAACATTTGGCATTTCTAGTGTGATCCTCTCACCTCTACAAACTTTATTTCCTCCAAAATTCTGAATTTACACACTTTTCTGTATTAGTGAAGATAGATTATTAAATCTTTGACATGAAAATCATACTGCTTTTACAGGACTGGGCTGAAAAGCATGCCTACACTGAAAGAGAAGTGCTTTGGACACTTTCGTTAGACAGCAACAAATATGACTTGCATATTAAAGCTGTAATACAGGACCAGTTTTTCCAATAAAACGCCAGTCTTCAGTCTCCAAATGTAGGGGAGGATGAGCCAGGAGGGACTTCTCAAGGTATTAAGTTGTTCTCAGAACCAGCTGCAAAGGCAGCTTACTCATTTAGTAGTGAAATGGTGGTACCACTGGGAATCTATTGCCATGTCCTTCTTGTGAACTGCTCTTCTCTTCAGAATATCTTGTGGCTTTCAGCCAAATTAAGAATTGTATGTGCTTCAAATTACGCATACCAGAAAGGTATGCGCTGGTTTGCTAGATTAGAAAGGTGTACATAAACAAACACAATATCAACACTCCATCTGGGGAAGCTTTAGTAAAGCTGTAACCATTAATCAAAAACTAACATGTAAGAAACATGTTATGTGCAAGAAAGAAAACATGAGTAAGTGCAATTTTAATTAAATTTAGTTTCTTTGGCTCCCTGTCATGGTCATCGTGTATCTGAGCAACTCAGTTGTTTAAAAAAAAAAAAGGTAAAAAACCACACCAACTAATCTGTGTTGTATCTTGGCATATACATTCCCCAGATGTAAAGTGGTGGATTTCTTTCCTCCACATCATAAGCAGAGATTATATAGGAAGGGAAGACATCTTGCATTGCATTCTAAAGGTAATGAAATAAGTGGTTATGCATATTTATTTTGGAAACAAAACAACAGGAAGATTATATTATATCCTGCAATGAATAAACTTAAGCCCCTAAAACATAACATCAATTTCATAACTTTAAGTAGTGGTTTTCAATCACATCTGCAGATTACACTGGAAGACAAACCTGCAGGACCAGATGTTGGTGTCAGTCAAAAGAATGAAGACAGTGTCCTCACACTGCAGCAATCACCTAGCACTGAGGAACCACTGAAGATTCCTGTTCATTGCGGTTGTATTTCAAAATCTAAGACATAGAAAAGTAGACCAACAGTGGTTATTTGCAATGTTTCCCAGATCTTAATCAAAAATAATGAATAATGCTAGGCGCCCATTAATAACATTAGTGAAATTAAAAGACTAAGAGAGCTAGGTTTTTTTGTTTTGTTTTTTGCTTGTTTGTTTGTTTTTCCCAACAGTGTAAATTGTAAGGCTCTTCTTTGCTTTGAAGCTTGAAAGAAATACATATGATATCAGGATATGGCTCAGCAGTCTCATCAATACTTTCTGTGTCTATTCTCACTTCAATATTTCCTTTTTTTTCCCCATTTTCAATGCGATAATCAGACCAGCACATCCAGTGCAGTGCAGTGCAGTGACAGCACAGATAGGGGGAAGCAGAAGCTGAACTTTCTGTCTACTGCAAATAATCTTCTTTTTAGGTGTTTTAATTTAAAAATATCTCTTTGGCTTCTGAAGTAATATTCTGCATAATCCTTTGGCAAGACATCTAGAAATTACTTTTGTTCTGACATCTATCATAAAAAGAAGACAGGAGACTGATAATGCATGTTAAAGGAACAGAGGACCTTGTAAGTTCAAAGACAGGTCCTCTAGGAGCCCTTCCACAAGTGATATTAAAGCAAAACCTAAGACTAAAACAAAAAATGCAAATAAACAAAATCCACAAATACTAATGGGCATGTCACTAAACAACAAGCTAATCTTGGTCGATAAGGAGATTTAAGCATAAACAAAGCAAACATACAAAACACACACTAATCAATCAAACATGGGGGAGCATTAATAGGAGATTCTCAAAACATGTGCAACCACTGGTCAAAAGTAGCAAAAGGTGCTTGATTAGCTGAATTAATTTTGAAAATCCTTGAGGAGCTTCCTTTAAAATAAATAAATAAAATACAATTAACATGGAACTCAAATTTCATTTATTTGTGACAGGACAGATGTGCCATACCATTACTATTTAAACTTTCCCTAAGGGATGCTCCATCATTTTTCCCCTCATGGAAAAAATAATTATTTTAGAAGATTTTAAGCAAAATTCAAATTTTAGGCTACAGACTCATAAGACAGTTCATTTACATGTAAATCACGTGCGCTAACAAAAATTAATTTACTTGTTGTTTTGTCATTATAAACACAGCCAACAGTAAATCACACAATGCAGTCAAATGTACAGTTTTGTGGTGCTTGCATTCAGTTCAAGAGTAAGGAACAGCTCAATCTCACAGATCCTTCTTTCTCATTGATGATTACAAATTTATGGTCCTTTCTTCTCTTTTCATGAGAAATTCTTTAGTATCTATAAAATATGAATAATTCTAGGACTATTATTACAGTCATTATCATTCTTATGCATTACTTGAATTACAATGCTATTTTAGGAACATTAGCAGACTTACAAAATCATAATTTTTAATTATTTTACTTTCAGTATATAGAAACTGGGAATCTGTTTGCCAGTAGCACTATTTCCAGGATAGCATGCCACTTACCAAGTAAAAGTGGACTGCCAATAGACATGAATAGGTGACCACCAGCTGGAAAACAGCAAATTCTGCATGCCAAACTCCGAATTTGGTTATATGAGATACAACAGATTCTGTCATACAGTTCTCCTATTGAATAGTTCTCTATTTTAGATAAAGAAATGACCGAGACCTTTAAAAGGTGGTTTTTAAACATTTTCCACAGCTCCTCCTATCCAGACATCTAGAACACCCAAAACATACACATCACAAGCAGAAAGAAAATAAGATTTCCAAAATTCAAATTCGGTTACTTTCCTATGAAATCTACAAGTGCGTTAATTTTCATAAACGTAAGCTAGGGAAATTAAAAAAAAAAACAAAACTTTAGGGTTTTTTGGTCTTTATTCTGCCTACACCAAAGCATGCATAACACTATTTTCTTTAAAATTACAGCATCAAAATACCTGTATCACATAGAAAATACCTCTCATAGGCATTTTCACATACAATTTTGTACCTGAAAAAAGATTAGGGCATGTCTATCACAAGCTGGTCTCCCCCCATAAACTATCAGAGGTAGCAATTATTCAAGATTCTCTAGCAGTACAACAAGAAGGAGAAAGACAAAGAAAACCATACTCCCCCATCTCTTCAATCTATTTCAGAGTTTCATAGTTTCTTCTGAGTAGACCATCTGGAATCCTCCTACTATTAGTGGACTACCGTGTGCATGCATAAGCACATACAATTTCAGACGCATTAATTTCTGATTTTGAAAAACAGGAGATAAAAATGCTGGTACACAAGGATAAATACTCTGTATCCAAGAGGAGATAATGAGAAGATGCTTCCTTTTGTGGCACTATGCACATGTATAATTTTAAATATTGAGCAACATTTCAAAGTTCAGTAGAATTATTAAATACATTCCAGTTTTACATATGCACAAACCTGTAAAAAAATTTTAAGCCAAAACAGATTTGAGTCTTGCTACATTTTTTGAAACAAAGTACGTTTAAAATATATATGGAAAACTAGTTATTTTTCATCTGACTTAATCCCAAAAGGTGGATGCAGGTAAAATATAAATTTATTTTTATTATAATCAAAGGGAAGTCATGTAAAACACTAGCAGCTACAGTGTCTCATTACTGGCATCTTAATATTTCCATCATTACAAGGTGCCCAAAAGAATTTAACAAAATGGTACAAAATTCATTAATTTTCTTGGAAAGTTAACTTCTTTGCTACAGAAGAAAACAAAAGCCCTAAATTAAATTATTCAGAGATTAAAAACATATAGCTATCAAGTTAAAAAAAAGTTGGTTTTTTTTTTCCCACACATACAAGAAAAAACCCCACCATGATCCATAATCTCAAGACTGTCTCTGCAAAAGGAGAGTGTAATGAATTTTAAGATAGCATTAAACAAGAATTTCACCTGGATGGATTGAGATTATCTGAATTGGTGATTATTTTATACAGTCTTATATTCTACAGAATCCTGTAATATGCCCTTATTTGAGATTTGTATCACACAACATCTCATAGACATTTTCGTATCAACTCCCACACTGTAAAGATTTTTCCACATCAATCTTCCAGTGTCAAAAGGCAGAGTAAGTTGTTGTATGTCAAACTATAGGCTAATTCTCAGATTTTAAATGGAGCCAGAATAAAGACTGGAATATCTTCCATATATACTGCGAGGGATTTGATTCAAATTTTCATCAATTGCCAAAGAGAGAATATTTGTTTTCACTGCTCCTACATTGATCAGATCTTTTAGTTACAGTCAAAACTTAAAGTAAGAAATTTTGATCAGAATGCTCCAGTTTCCAATTCTAAATACAAGAATGTAATTCATTGTGCACTTAGTGGACATTTAAGAACATTAAGAAAAAAAATTTAAAATCTTTAAAAAACAAACAAGAACTCACGTTGCCACCTTCTTCTTGAGCTATAATGGCTACAAGAAGTTTGTGTTGTCATAATACGGTTATTATAGACAAATGTCTATCTTATTCTCATCTCCAGCCTGCCTTAAGAACTATTAGGTTGTTGATTTTTCAAAAATCCAAGTTTTGTCATGATTCAGCTCTCAAACTGGAGTAAAACTGTGGAGCTATGTGAAGAAACAAATGCACAGAGCAATCAAAGAGCCACAAGGGAATCCCTTCTGCCCTCTTGGAAGAAAGGTTTACATTCATGGATAGAATTCTTAAGTGCTCCTTCCAGCAATGAAGCATTGCTCACCGCTTTGTAGAATCTCAAAGAATAACACAATATCATTCACACAAAAATGCTGCGTGTGTATTAACAAAATGTAACAATTGCTGAATATTTTATTCCAATGTAAGCTCATTGTAAACTCTGAATTTTAAGGACTCAATATGGCTGTTTCCCATTGCATTTCACTAGTGGACACCTTCTTCCCAAACTACATTCTTTTAATAATTTTGACCTGCAATGGGAAGAAATAAATTCCTTTTAGAAAATTTAGGCAAAGAGAATGATGATAAAGATTGCATTGTTCATATGTTTTTTTCTTCATTAAAAATCTTATAAAAAAATTTTATGATAATTACTGTTTTTAAAATAATTCCCATTTTCTTCTCTAGCCAAAGAGATAGTGAAATTTATCTAGGATCCTACAAAGCATGTCAAATAGCAATCTAAATAAATTCCCATTATTTAAACAGATAACTTATCATAAACATTTAATCTTTTTCAAAGTAATCAGATAAAACGGCACATAACTGACCTCCTGAAAGTTGAGTTCTACTAAACTTTCTCTCTGTTCACAAGCACAGTGACTGACAGTTTAAGCAGGAAATTTGATAAGACAAAAATATAGCTAAATAATTACACAAACGTTCAGTAACTACAAACCAGCATACAGTAACAGTCAATACCTTAAAAGAATGAAGTAAGTGCTCAAAGCAGAAGAAACACATTTGGAAAGAACAAAAATCAAAGGATAACTTGCATTCAGCATCCCAGCATGCTTGTTCTGGATTCCAGATATTTAAAAAAAAAAAAAAAAAAAAAAAAAAGGACAAAAAAATGAGAAAAAAAAAAAACAACAAAAAAGAAAATAACAATAAAAAAACCACACACACTTCAGAGTTCAACACTGATCTGACTACAAGTCTGATTTTTGGGCGCCTGTTTGCAGATGCGGTAGAGTTATCAATCCGAACAGACACACAATCCGGGTCCAATGTCACTTCTCCTCATTATGTTAATAGTTAATACATGCAAATGAAAACACTCTAGCAATTTGATTTCTTTGAAGATAGTTTGCATATTGTCTTAGCCATAATGACTGTACACTTCTCTCAGCCTCGATTTATGCAAGGGTAGTTTAGTTCATTTTTATCAGCTCAAGTTCATTTTGGCTGCTACTGGAATGTATGCGTGTGTTTCTTTTTTACCTTTCACCTAATTACCATTCAGGTACCATAAGCAGAATTTTCATGCTATTGGTGTTTTTCTTAATTAAGAAACAAATGAATTCTCCCTAGCAAAAAAGATGGAACAACAGAATAAGATGCCAGAGGCTGATGTTCTGCTTCTTAATTGAAGCTGCTTCATTGTTAGGTGTCTGTTATGAGGGGGCAGAAGTGTCACGAGTTTACTGTGAATAGCATAAAAAAATAAAAGCATAAATGGAACTTTTAAAATTACAAATGAATACAGAAATACTAGCATTACAGGCATAGCTCAACTAAAATGTTCTCCCTTCCTATGAGAGAGTAAGTTCTTTAAGTATAAATTATTCTTCACATCTGGAAAGCCCCAGGTTCTAATCCCAGCCCAGAGTGAATCCTTTCTTTTTCCTTTGTCTATTATCTGCACCCTGCTTGTGTGCTCATGTTGTTCAATTACGGAGGTACCTGAATTTACCAGTGAGATGAATTTTGTCTCTTTTCCTTCATCCTTTCAGCAAAATAAGTCTCTCTCATTTTCCCTCTCCCTCTTTCACAACCTTCCCAATCTCGCTCTTAAGTCGTGCTTTCATGCAAGTATCCCATGCAATCAAGTATCACCACCACTAGCAGTTTTAACAAATTCCTGGCAGTGTGCTAGTCAGGACAGTATTTCCCCCCTGTAATTTACCATGAAACCTAGAACTAAGGATCAAGGCCTCTTAGAAGTTCTTGTAACACAGACCATATATTAAGGGTGACAGCCCCTGCACTGCACATGTCACAGGACAAGAATGGGCATTGTACACAGAAACTGAGAGATTAGAGTTTGGAACTGTACCACCCTTAATCTCAACAGTTTAAAAACAGGGACTACCACTGACATGTTGTTTGTAATGAATATGTATTAATTGTGTAAAAACTGGAAAGCAAACATCTGACAAAGACATCTGTAAAGTTGAGATTAAATCCTACCACTCCTTGTGGACACAATCTCTATCTGTTTTCATAGGAATTTTAAGTATGTAAGAAATACAAGATCAATAATATCCTCCCACCAGAAGAAATTAACTCACTTTTCCATTCAGATACTTTCCCATTATCTAAAAGGGGAATGCCAGGAACAGGATGAAAACCAAAAATATTTTTAGAACAGCATTAATCATAGATCAATTTGATATAATCCACACTAGACCTAGAGGAAGCACTACATACTGTCCTAAAGAAATACAGATGAGACCATTCTGAACAGAAACTGACCTTCTATACAAAATCTCTGCATTTTCTCCAGTTGTTCCCCTCCCCACCCCCCCCCGGTTTGAACAAACGTTAAATTTACTTTCTGTTTAATCAGCGTTCTCAATGCAGTTGGTTTCATCAGTAAAAATACTAAATTTATGTATCTTTTGATGCAAAGGTATGTGTCATATGGCAGTGATACACGTATTTTGAAATGGAAACTATGGAAATGTGCAAGAAGGACTTTTTTCCTCCCACTTCCTTCCTTCGAACATTTGCTGGAGGTTGTTTTTTTTTCTCAGCCAGAGAAAGCCAGATCCAACACATACAGCAATTTAACAGTGTGCTGCTTCTATTTATAAATCTTTGCTTTTTTCCATGAAAAAATACTACACTTTTTGAATAATTTCATCTCAAAACATAAGATGCCAAACATGATGAATAAATCTTTTTTTTTTTTTTTTTTTACTAATTTTTACATCTGCAATTCCTTAAGCTTAACTGTTATTTCTTGTTTTACACCATTTTCACTGAGAAGACAAGGCAAATGTCAGCAGTTTTAATTTCACGAGAAGCTATAACAACTGCTCGGACACACACAAAAAAACCACCTCTGCACATAGTCCCCACACAGTAAACAACAAGCCTTAGCTCCTCACCAACAGAACTCCCTCTTTCTGCATCTCTGCTGCAGTCTCAACTTCATTTTTCCTCTCAATCTCTCTCTGACCTCCTCACATGGTGTCCCTGCCAAATTCTTGGCATTGGAAGTGAGGGGGAAGAGGCCATACCATAAGCGTGTTGATAATGAGGAGATAGAAATAGAAAACCAGCTGGATTGTCCTAATAAAGTATGTCTGGGATTCAGAGACACAACAACTCCTTGTTCAGGTCACCATTCAGCATTTTAACCCTTTGCATTCAACTTGACCTTTCACTGATCTCCATTAAATTATTAAATTAACATTTAATAGTAAATTGTACTTGAAAAATTTGCTTTGATTTCACAGAAACCTATGACCTGCTTCTGTCTATCTGTACTTCAATTATGTTATTTTCATTAGAGACATGTAAGTCCATCCAGGAAGATTTTTTGCTCAGGGAAACTTAATCATTTTTCTATTTTTCTGTTATCTTAAAAAATTCTGTCAAATTTGATCATTGTTCTTTTGCTGAAGTGTGTCTGGGGTAACTTTGAGACCACTTAAGAGCTTTCCAAATGTTTAATGCAATAACTTGTTTCTCTTTACATAAGTAATTAATCACTGGAAATTAAACAGGCATAACATACACAAAACAAATAACAACAATAAAAACTTTAATTTACCTACATCTTACCCTTAGTACTAAGAAATCCCCATTTAAGCTGATTTAATTAAGCTTTCTATGGTGCTTTGGTGTTATACATTGACAGGACCTTCATTTCTAGTAAAGAGCAAAATCAAGAAGAAAAAAAACCTTTTGTTTGTTTGTTTGTTTTGCTTCTTAGTCATACCTTAAGTCTTCTTCACAGATCATTACCAAGCAAAAATGTCATAGATCCTTAAAATCAAACAGTATACACAACACCTTCTTTATTATGCTTATTTGCTCTTTTTAATTCATTCTCTGGTAACTGATCGCCCAAAAGAAAGTAGAGAAACCAATGAAGGACAGCTCTTGATTTCTTGAAAATCGTGGCAACAATTTCAGCCTCTTTGTTCAAGTTACCTCACGATATATTTATAGCTCCTCATTTATAAAATAAATATTTTGAAATGATGTATAGGGATTTTTAATCAGAGGTCAGAATTATCCATATGCCATGAGATTGAGGTATTCTATCTGATGTTATTTAAAAAAAAAAAATTAATGGTTGAGATACAGTGGATTTTCTGCAGGGGGACTCTTTTTAACTCAAAAAAAACATTCCTCAGAAAAGGCAACTAATACCTAACTTGCATATAATTAAAAAAATTAGATTTCTACTACTTACATGAATATAACAGGTGTTAATAAAACTATGGTATCAGTTGTAAGCAAATTATTCCCTGTAAGACAATGCATATGAAGTCATATCAAAAGAAGTACTTCCAGTCCCTCAGTCTCATCCAGTTCAACAAGATTCCATTTTTATTTACAGACTGCTTAAACAACTGCTTCAAAGGGAAAGTGTGACAACCAGCAAACAGTGCTTTCTACAATTCACCAATTTACTCAAATGATGATCACTTCTTCTCCATCCTCCTAGTGCATGAAGAATGTATAAGGTTTAGTCCAATTACTCCAGATAATAAATACAAGAATGGCCACGTGGCACTTCTTTTACACAGTTTCTGCTCATTCAGTGAACTGGTCTTTGGAGTCCCATTAGTTGCATGTACGCAGCTCTGAGGTCTATAGACTTATATGCAGTTTTAAGACCTAGAAATCACTTTTTTGGACTTGGATTTTCTATATCAAAATTATGTGAACAAGGTAATAGGCTCTGTCTTCCTTTCTTATTGAGTTCTTACAACTAGTAAACTTTACTGGAGATAGGAACAACATCAAATGCAGTTCAAAAACTGCACTGAACAGATAGATCAGGTCTAAAGGCCCTAGGTCCTGTTCCAGGTTCTACCAGTTATTTCCAGTCTCAGGATTAAAGTTTTGCCAAAAAACTAGATAATGACATAGATCTCTTCAAATAGGAAAACTACAAGGAAGCAAACTATGATTACTTACCAAAAAGTAAGGGACTGGAAGAGATGTATGGGTAAGGATCACACTAAAATGTAATGAAGCAAATGTACAGAATTCCACCTACAGGTTACGCCATATTACTGAGAATACATACAAAGGATGAATTCTCAATCACCTCTCTCTGTTAGTAGATACACAATCTAAAATTTGCTGCTAGTTATAACACCAGTAAAGTGCCCCAAAAATGGAAAAAAAATCTTATATCTGTTGATTAGAAAATTAAAACTTTACAAACTATGGCACATATCTTGTTACAACTCTGTCAAAATATAACTCCTATGGCAAGGCTATCTAGGCTTCAAGTGATTACAGAGATTAGGTAATTATCATCAGATAAATAACTACTATCAGATACGAGGTATGAACCACTCAACCAATCAAAAAAAAAAAAAAAAAACCACTAAAAAAGAAAAGAGCAATGATGTAATAATCTAAATACATATACACTATTAACTATTACATGCAGGTTAGAATATGCATAACATTTTACCATTTCACAAACCTACAATTTGGATGAGCAGTGCATCACTGACATGTAACACCAACTGGAATTGAAACATTCAATCCACGAACTTCACTAATAAAGTATCATTTTACACAAAATACAATACATTTAACACACTGCTGAAATTCCTCTAGCAAGATGCCTAATACTTAATTAGGGACTGAAATACAGACATCAGAGATGCCTACAACTTTTCTTAACACTTCACACACAACTGCAATAGCATAATTCAGCTACTAAAATATATTTGAATGTACAAAGCTATTCACCTAGCAATAATTATGGTTTCCAGATTTTCACTGCTCCTGTATATAGTTGTGTTCAATGCTCGTCTTTCCCAAAAGAATAAAGAATAGGAAAAAAATATATATATTAAAAAAAAAAAAAAACACCAACAATGAAAGAAGGGTATTACAATTGAAATTCCCTAGGATCAGTTCAGTTGTTTTACATTTTTACTCTCAAATGAACAAACAGTGCCTCCTCCTTCATAACATTTTATTTCTAGGAAAAAATCAAACTCTCAGCAATTTTTTCACACTTTTATCAGGTCTAAAATCATTCAAGTCATCCTTTAAAAAAAACAAAAATGTGATGTAAATAAACAAGAAAGCAGTAGCAAATATTTAACATGTCAGACGTGAGAAAAACTTAAAAGCTAAAGCATAATAATAGGTTTCCTTTTTTTTTTTTTTTTTTTTTTTTTAAGAGAGAAAAGGAGATGACCATATATTGGCAAAATACACTTCTAGTCAATCAGAACTAAATTAAGTGTTGTGTAATAACTCAGGTCTTATATTTAATTTTCACTGAACCCTATATTCTATATTTCAAAAAGCTAAGAACAAAGATAACTACTCATTTTCACACAAACTTTTCTAACTCTTATGAATGTATTTCATCTCTATCCATTTCTTATAGCTTATTCACAAAAATTAACTTCTTCATTTATTTCCATTATTTTCATCATCTATTTTTCTGCAATATGCATTCTTTCTTTTTTAATATTGGACTGTCTTCAATTATGGTATGTAACAGAGAACTATAGAAAGCAAGCAGATAAGCAATATTAAAGATACATCACCTTTAAGGTGCAAAAAACCCTACTAGATTTGGCACCGACATTTTTAGAAATAGAATTTGAAAGGACAATTTGTCCGGACAATAATAGTCTTCTTAAATATAACAGACATCTTAAATATCACTCAAGTTAAAACATCTGCTATCTATGAAAGATGAACTGGTTTCGGCACAGCACATCAAAATTTCAAAACTTATGATAAACTTACTATGGAAGATACACTTTTATGATTTTGCCTGTAATAGTGTAGCCTTAAATCTACAACACAGAACTTATTTTCAAGACAAACGCTGACATCATTATTAGCAGCTTAATAAAATAGACACAGCATATTCTTCAAGTTCAGAGCTTCCATTGTAGAGCTTCCTTTGCTATAAAGCAAGATTTTAATCTGAAATCAAGTGTTCATGCAGGTCTTTTGGAAAACAGAAAGAAAAATCTGCTAAGAGCTAAACTTGGCTGTTTTAAACAGGCATTAAAGTCCAAGGGATACAACACATATATACATTTATGTACACATATTCAGAAATTACATACACATTCAGAAAAAGGAGACTGAAGTTGTAGATAAGCAACAACAACAAGAATGAAAGAACCTGGATGCCACTGTAGAACTTAGGGTTTATTACCAACTAATTCCAACAAGAGCTGTAGGAGCTGAAAATCTCTTAAAATTGGGTATCAATATCAGTGCAAAAAAAAAAAAAAAAAAAAGTTTTAAATCACATGGAGCACAGTAGGAAACTTAGAACTCATTTTTCTATCATTTTTCACACTTTGTTTGTTTCCAAGGCTCTATTTCAGATATAAAATAAAAATGACTTAACTAAGTAACTTAAATAACTAAAATAACTTACAGAAAGAACTATGTCAAAACTTCCAGCTACTGTGTTATGAATAATATATTTACCTGTAGCATGTTTTTGGCTTAAAAGTAGGAGTATTTTATACTATTGCTAGTATAAATCATATTGCATGCCTCATTTTATATACTGACAATTCCTTACTAGTTCTTACATATATAGAGATACATGGACACAAACGTTTATTTAAATGCATATAGTTTAAATGCATTCTTAAGAAGAAAATGCTAGAAATAATTCTGAAATTCAAGCTAGTAGGCAAAACACTTCCACACAGAACTGTAGGGGTTGGAAGGGACCTCAAGAGATCACCGAATCCAACCCCTCTGCGAAAGCAGGTCACACTGTTATAGGCATCCAGACGGCTCTTGAGTAACTCCATAGAAAGAGAGTCCATAGTTCCAGTGCTCCACCACCCTTACTGTAAAGAAGTTCTGTCACATGTATGTACGGAACCTCCTATGGTCAAGTTTAAGGTCATCGCTCCTCATCTTATTGCTGTGCACCACTGAGAAGAGCCTGGACTCATCCATTTGCTTCCCACCTCACTTCAGACATTTATAAACATTTATCAGATCCCCTCTCAGTCTTCCATTCCCTAGGCTGAGCAGACCCAGGTTACTCAGATTTTCCTCATATGGGAGATGCTCCAGGCCCTTCATCATCCTTGCCGCCCTCTGCTGGACTCCTAGGAGACCCTATCTTTTTGAATTGGGGAGCCTGGAACTGAACACAGTATTCTAAATGTGGACTCACCAGGGCAGAGTAGAAGAGGACAATCACACTAACCTTCCTGGCCACAAAGGCACACTGCTGGTTCATGCTCAACTAACACCCAGGTCCTTCTCTTCAGAGCTCCTACCCAGCAGGTCATCACCTAACCTGTACTGATGCATGCAATTATTCCTCCCCAGGAGCAAGACTTGTTAAAAAAAAAATCCTATTTAATTTATGACAATTTAATTTTAGATAATTGTTTCCAACATGACTCGATATAAAGACAGTTATTCAAATAGTTTATTGTAAAACTTTTTCAAACTGCCATTGAAGAACTCTGTATGTTTGTTTTACACAGTGAAGCTTCTAAAACGGCGCCAAATGCTACCATGTGCATCTTGGTACTTTTAGTAACAGGAACATCTGTCTACTAGGAAATGGATAAGCAACTTTAAAATTTTTCTTACAATAATTCAATATTTTATTAATAAATGTGACTAGACATTACTGATTTATGTGGGTTTTTTCCTACCCTTAAAATAAAATCCAGATCATAAATTAGCACTTCGTAAGTTGTATTCTGTAAAAATTTGGGACTAGATTAGCATAACACTGTGCCTGGTTAAAAATAATTTACAAGCCAAAGCTTAAATTATTTTTATGGTTCCAACAAATGAATCCATATTCTCAAAATATTTTTCTGAATGATAAAGTGTGTTGTCATGTTCAAAGACAGTACAGCAATGCAAATCAGACATGATCTTTCTCTTAAACTGGTGCTGCCTTAGTGTAATGTGTAGTATGCCACTAATGATTTGACTGGAAACAGTTTAAGCACAACAGGAGTAACTCTCAAAGTGTTTTTGTCTTGTTTATTTTCTAGTACCTAACAATGGTGAAAAACAAATTTAGTTGGTGGCAAAAGAATTCAGTAACTGAATTTCACCTCCTTTCCTGACAGTAAAAGTTCTGAACCAATAGTAAAAGAATATGAAAATGAATGTCAAACAAATAAGACCAGTCAAAACATCCCCAAAGTACACTTCCACTTGAATGAGATTTCCTAAGCTGCAGAGCTAACCATAAAATTACACAGCCAAACTGGTCTAAATAGATTATTTTTACTCTCCATTTATGAGAATGATTATCTTGGATACATGACTTCCACAACCCACCCTCCTCCACCCCTATTTGATTCCCCCACTCTGATTTTCTTCAACATGTAAGTACACTGGTCACAGTTGTATACACTTAGACAAAACTTCCAAACACGAGAGGAAGAGTAAAGACGACACTCTCTCAATCGGCGTGAGCATCGTATTTGAAATAAATAAACCTCTCTTCAGTTTTACGGAGTATGAGGGCTGTTCTAAAAGTAATACCTCCTGTTTTATTAGATAACCCACAACATCAGATGCCAATGTTGGCAAATATGGCAGAAGAGGTTGAAACTTCCCCTTCCAGTTTGTTGCCAACAAAATGGTGTCTGAAATAGAAGCGCACATGGAGCAAATGGGTGCCACTGAGATCCTCTGTGCAGAAAAAATAGTACCTACTGTCATTCACTGATGCTTGCTGAATGTTTCTGGAGACCAAACAGTGGATGTAAGCACAGGGAGGTGGTGGGTGGTGTGTTTCAGCAGTGGTGACAGTGACACAGAGTCACCTCCACTGGCACAGATTTTGATGAGTGCAGCACAGGGGCTTTAATTCATCACAAGCAAAAAATGCCAAGCTAATGGTGGTGACTTTGGGGAAAAATAGTGTTTGGTAGCTGAAAATTTGCTCTATCAAATCATTCTATTGTTCTCTTTGTATCTTTTGGAGGCATTTCTTTCAGATCTATGGCATCCTGAATTTTTTTCTGACATAAGACTTATTTATACAAGCACTACTTATTCTCTTATACGACATCTTTGTGAAAGTAACATACCTGAACATCTGAACTATCTGCAAATAAATATGGAATTCTACAGCATATTTCAGACCACATGTAATAACGCTGAGAGTCCAGCCTGATTATATATAAAAGCCCACAAAAGCTCTATCATAAAGTGATGCAGTGTGATATTAATAAAAATTGAAGAAGTTCTTAGACACTTCTACAGCCTTGTTTAAAATCTGCATGCGTAACTACTATTTTAAAGTCTGTGTTTTAAAATGCACCTTTAATATACACCTCAAAAGAGGTGTATAAAATATAAGGGATAAAACTGTTTCTCTTGTATAAGACCTTTTATTATTATTATGTATTAAATGAAACAGGTTTTCAGAGATTAGACAGTAAGAAAACAACCTTTCTTGAAGTATAACTAATCACTGTTCAAACAACCACCAGTTCACCTACACTGATCACTTATTACTGGTAGCACTCCAGGTTATACTACAGGTTCTTTCATATTGCATTCCAGTTATACTATCAGCAATACAGCACCTTGCAGAATTCATCTTACTGATATTAAGCCAGCAGCATTAGCTGAGACCTGACTGTCCTTTGGAGATCTGACCCTTAAAACTCAGAGAAAAACGATACATTATAAAGGATTTCTAGAGGGTGCCCAACTGACCAAAAATCTAAATTCAAATCCGAGCTGTCCAAATTCCAATTCTGTGGCAGTTGTACATATTTTCACGGCTTACACTGAAAATCTTTTTCATTTGAAAGCCATTATGTCTTGATTTTCATTTACACATTTTTCTTCCCCCTTCTGTGGCCCTTACATAGAGAGTGTTAATTGTAATTGTGCTCTGAAAAGCAAACAAAATACAAACTAAAACCCAGCTGTTCATCCTATCGTCTCAGATTGATAAATAATCTCCAATTAACAAAAATACTTCACATAAATTAATTTTAAAAGTAAGTATACCATGCTAATTGCTCTTAATCTAGCAAAAAACACATACTTCTCTATGTGAAGTACAATATTCAATACTTGCATTCTTACTACAACGACTTACAGAATAGCAACAAATATTTCACAAACAAATTAATTTGTTCACTATGCTCCATTATAATCTGTCAGCAGGAAACACAAAACATTTCTTCAAGCTGCAGTGAAAAAATTTACAAATAGAAACCTTTTTTTTTTTTGTTAAATCAGAGTTCATGATATATAATCATTATTCTTTAAATGACCAGGCTTTAAGCAAATATCAACAAATAGTTCATTCCTGTGATTCACTTGTCCAGCAAACATACTCCCTCTACTTTCACTGCTTTCTCTCACAACATACAGACTTATTTTTGTATTAATACTGACCAGATTACTTGGCCTTTCAATGGACCATGAAAAGTTAAGTCTTGTAGCTGAAGAAAAGCATAATCCAATACCCCACCTTGTGGGAACCTAGCACTGCCTGACACTACACAGAAACCGACCTTTTTGTCCTTCAGACTTGCTACCAGGCCCCATCTTCTATCGCAAAAGCCAAATCATCTGATCCCAAACTAACTGTCAACTGCTTGTGATGGTGGGGAAGCCAGACATCAATCAATCAGTTTTTATCAGAGCCACTCTTCGTTTTTCTGTTGTGCTCATCTTATCATCTGACCCAGTTGTAGCCCTGACTTCAGAAGCTTAAGTAACTTGATGACAAAATATGCGTCTGTTTGTCCAAGATGCACATTGTTAAGGAGTGCACTTGTATTTTTAGCAACTAGCTAATAATTGTTTCCAGATAAACTGTCAAGTATTTGAGATTTCTCTCATTTCCTAAATTTTTCAGTGTTCACTGAAATATCATGCATTTTTTGAATGACTTGCAAACATTTTTTTAAAGTAGAAACCTATACATGCATTTGCATCAAAAACTGATCAATTTCTTGGAAAATGAAGTTATTTGCAAACCAAGGGCCTCTCAGAGGTACTCCATTCTATTTATATATGCAGTGTTACTCAGTTCCACTCTATGATTGTTCACACGAACACTTTATGCATTAAAAGCACCCAAAACACCAGAAACTGAATGGCTACAGTCACAATTTTTTTTATTCTGCATTCTACAAAGTTACAACATTTTGTCTATGTCCCTTCTGAAACAGCTTAAGTGCAATTAGCAGACACGATATAAATCCCAATCTGACTGAAAGCTTTCAAAAATGATTTGATATTGCTTCCAAGAAAGCTGGAGTCTTTGCCGTGCACATTTATTAACTGAAGATCATAACCTTAGAAGGTGGGAAGGAGTGACGGCAATTCTTTTTTCAAAACTACTCAACCTTTCATACTTTTGTCATCGTCTTCATTGGTTTCACAACTGCATCACAGTTCAATTCACAAAGCTGTATAAAATATATCAGGAAAGTCCTTGCCGTACTTCTTCACAACTTTTCAGAGAAAAGATCTTTATAGCCATCTAACATTAAGCCTGAATGTGAAAGTGAGAAGTGAATACAAAATACAGAATATACACATAATTTCAAATTAGATTTCACAATTCCTTTGCAATTTTTTTTCTGGGTATCTTATAAACGCTAATCTTTCTACTTGATAACAGAAGCATAACAAGTATTAAATAGCAGTTCTAATGATGATCCCCATTACAGGAGTAAATCACAGTACTTCCTTTGAGGCTTGCGCTGCAACTACAGAAGTAAAAATAATATCAGCCTCTACAGAATTTCTTCTCGGCCTAAATGAACACCTCCATATATCATCTGAAAAAGTATTTTCAAGATTATTCCATTTCAGCAGAGAAAATCTTCACAATAGACACACAAAAAGACATCTCTCACCATATTTGGGTCTATGAGGAATTTCGTGTTTTACAGTATAATTCATTCTGTTCTCATTAAAAATCACTTTTCAGTAATAACTGCAAGTGTGTTTAAAAAGTAATTACATTTTTCTGTATCATTTTTACCACAAAAAAGTATAGAGTTTTATTTTTTGTAGATAATATGAGAAGGAGCAAGCATGGGAAGGGGGGGGGCAAAACCTCAACCCTGGAATTCCTTTAAACATGATGAAAATACTTAAACATAAACTTGGCTCCTCTTTTACACTACATTCTGATTTTATATACAAACTCTCATATACTGTTTGTGGATGTATGTGTTTTTAAACCCTTATCCTACAATTATTTTCACATTTGTTGAATTTTTTTTTTTTTTCAAATGAACAGTGTGTGAAACTTAAGTTTAAAAATATATTATTATACCATCCAGTGAAGGATTAGATGAAAAACACACTAACATGAAAAATGTGATATTTTACTGCAGTCGGTATTAATGTTCTATTCATTAGAAAAGTGTACAGATTCAAGAATTTTTTTTTACTGTACTCTGCTACACTGAATCTAAGGTAAAAAGACCGAGTACAGTAAAACCAGCGTGTGACACACAGCTATACCAGCTAATCTCAGAATGAAAGCTTCAAATCTTGTCGTTTGAAGGAGTAAAGCAACACCACGCTAACTCATCTATGTGAGTGCAAAGAGTAAGGTATGAGAAGAGCTTATGCAAAGATGTCAGAGTAATTCACTAACTACTAAAGCAGTGTTATTTTCAGAAGGTGATTCGCACCTTCTATCCACTTTATAAACCTCCTGTAATTGAACTAACCTTTATTGTAAAAGTTCTACAAAAACTAAATGGTAGTACTTAAGAGTGAGAGCATTATTTGTCACACTCGCTTTATTTACACACTTGCAGTTAAAAATCTGCATGAATAAAAAGATCAAATAGATAAACTTAATACCAAATTAGCTCCTTAAAGGTTTCTGAGGATTACTACTGAAAACGCCACCTCCTAAACGTGCTTTGAAATCCTAGCTAATTCTTCAAAAACAAATTACTAGCATTTGCAAAGGCTGACAATCTTACATAACATTTTTCTTCAACACAGAAAATATGGGACAACAAAAAAGTAAGAAGGTAGACGGAAAATCGCCAGGATAAAATTTATTCAACATCTGTAACAGGAAGACAGAAACATTTTTTGCTTATCGTGTTTTTTAAATTATACAAACTCTATTTCACAGATGTGATTACATAGACAATATTAGAAGCTATTAAAACATAACTTAAGGCTGTACATCTTTATATCAAACTAAATCCCTTTTCCTTTTCTAAAGAAGAAAAATCTACTGTGACAACCACCCGCATCTGTTACCAACTCATGATGGCATTACCCTTTCAAAGCATTAGATGAAACTGAATAATCAATGAGAAATGTCAATACTGAGAACTGATTCCTTCTACAGAACAAGCTTTATGCATGTGTTTGGGTTTTGTTTGGCTGCTTTTCTGTATTTTCTGCAAGAACTCCTCTTCAACACTGCAAATGTGCTGAACTGCACTTATACCATTTGCATTCCCCAAAACAATACTTTACCTGCATCACTGCGTAAGTAAGACAGATTTTTTTGTTATTTCACATTTTAGGAATAAAAAGGGGGGGAAAAAAAAAGAAATCCTATTCAGCCAATATCTAGCAGGCGAGTGTACTGATACTCTTAATCTTTGTCTCAAATACAGCATGTCCTTAGGAGCTATCAAACAAATCAATGTACATATACAACATTTACAAACAACTGGGTAAAAAAAGTGCATTTGCTTCCCAAAGCAAAACTTGTAATCATTGTCTTCCAAGCCCTCAGATCAAGATTCAACCATGCTATGGCTACGTATGTACTGAGAAGTCTCGGATGCATTGTGTACTAACAGACTACTAACTCTTAGCAGGCACTTAAGAATATAGACGGATACTACAATAATACAGCATTATTTATATTTTATTGTCACAAGCTTAGGAGATGATTGCATCAGCTTACAAGACTCAAAAATAATTAACCAGACTGTTGCATACATGTTTTCCATGATGTCTGACAGGCATTAATTCAAGAGTGAATAGAACACTGATGCTATTTCATTTGACTTTCCAGATATTTGTTTGAGGAGTCTTTTGAGGGAGAATGCATAATACAGTACGTAGAATATGAGTTGGTAGAAGGAATGTGCTTCTGAGCTAGTTCTACACTTAATCCTATTTAAGTGGAAGAAATCTCAACCATACATTGCATGGGAGAAGAAATATTACGGCAAAAATACTGTAGAATTTCCATCCTTTCACTTTATAACCTGTTTATCCAACGCCCAAATTACTAAGCTTTAAGTAATCCTGACCACAAAATTCTCCTCTACTGTTGTGTCATCTCAAAAAGACAATCTGACAGTAATGGTAATGACACCCTCTCAGACAAGCCTGTGGGCATTAATATTTAAATCTTACCTATCGCTTGTGATTGGAATTCAGCCTCTATTCACAAACAAAAACTAAATCAATGTTCTTAGAGTTCAAACTAGATCCCTAAACAGTTTGCCACTCTCCATGCACAGATAAGATAAACTTTCTTTGACCCAAGAGATGAAGTTGCCATGACGATCAGAGAGTCCACTTTCTATATTGATATTTTGCTGATGTAACAACAAATAGAACCAGATCCTAGGGCTGATAATGGTGATTAATTAATACTAATATTGATCCCTACAAGCAAGAGACAAGGCTATTAACTTGAAGCCTGAAAAGTCAATTGTTACCTGTGGCAGAGATACTAGCAGCTGATTTTGAAACATAATAAACAAATGTGCTATATCTTTATGCTAATACCTTTTAAAGTGGTATATCCCTTTCTCAAGCACTGTAGTTTACACAATCCACGTCTATTATTTTATTTAAAAACTTTTCATCTGCATACAAATAAGAGAAAGTTCAAAATCCGTAATAGAAGTTAGGCAAAATGCTACAGACTGGCACCTCTAACACGGGCTACTTAAAAGCATTCTTAAAGAACGCAGTGCAAAGAAGCTTACAAAGACTACTAATGACGCAGGATTTGATTTTGATTAAACATCATAAATGAACATTTATCAAGTAGGAAGCCTATCTGGTCCCTCATTCAAATGGAGAAAAATAACAAAAAACAAAAAACAAAAAAACCCACAAGTGAAAGGCTCAGTGTGAAGATTAAATCCTTAAAGGCAAAACTGTACAAATCGAAGAACTTCTCGATTTACATGCTGTATTTATACTGACAGCAGTTACATCTTTGTATGACACTGACAGCCCAGGACCTAAATTTGAGAAGTAGATACTGTTAAAATATCTCTTCAACAATCTCTCAGATTCTTTCTTTTCCCTCTTTAGGAACACATCACGAAAGTCATGTAAATCTTACGTGCATAACATTAAAAAAAAAAAAAAAAAAAAAAAAAAAAAAAAAAAAAGTCCCTTTTTCTTAAAAAAAAAAAAAAAAAAAAAAAAATTCCTGCCCATCTCATAACTTGCTCTGGTCATACATTACCAACCAAAGCAGAACAATTTTCTTCTGACTTAAGAAATGGTATTTTTGCTCAGAGATCTGATTTTCCTGGTACACAATACGACTTCACAGCAAGTTTCATTATTTGTAAACTACTTCTGCAGTACTGATTAAATATATTTTATGTTTCATGGAAATAATTGGCACCGCTGATGGCTAATTTGGTTTCTTCCTCACTTTATTGCACTGAGCACTGTACAAATCTTTGTGTTAGCTACTATACAGGTTACAAAAACATGAATTAGCGAATACAAAAAAACCTGAGATTCAATTGCACTCTTTTACATCTGATCAGATTTTCTAAATATATGTATATTCCCATTAACACATGACTGTAAATGTAAGTGCAATTTTAACATGTGGTATTAATATCTTGCAACATAATGATAAATTGCTTGCAAAGGATTAGTACTCAGTCTCAGAAAAGTAAAAATCATCATTCATGATTCATACTCAAGAGGTACAGGCAGCTGCTTACCTTGTGCTCTGCTTTGATTAAACTGAATGCATTGTAAGTTCCTTCAATACAGTACAGTGTAAATGAAAGTAGAGTGCAAAGTGAAACTCTGTCAGAGGATAAATAAAAATGTTTTATTTATTTTTAAAAGGTAAAGATACAAAATACTTTATTCCCTACCCTACTTTAGCAATGAGACATTACAGCCACTCTTCTGTTGTATTTTAGGAGAGGCAAAAAGCCAAAAATTCTTACCCCTTGATTCTGTTTCTAAGCCAAACACCCACACCCAAGCCTACCGGAGCTCAGTGACAGTGCATCAGTGTGCGCGTAGCAATGCCTCTATTAAACTTACTGAACTCCACAGAGTGATTTACGAGCCTCTTCTCTACACATTTCCAATCGCTTAAAACAAAATAAATATTTTTTGTGTCTTTACATACGGATTCCATTCTTGAAAAAAAAGAAAAACGAGCAAATGCAGTTACACACAATCATAGGAAATTTCTTCATATTTTTTTCTGCAATTAATAGCAACTGCAAAACTTCTCTAAGCAGTGGATTTTATTTTGCAGTACTGTATCACTGATACAATAACGTAGATTTTTTTTAATTGCAGAAGAGTAGTCGTTATGGACTGTAATGCACAAAAAAAAAAAAATCAAGATGACATCCAGGAGTGAACTTTGATAATATATCTCTTGTTAGACAGGAGCACAAAAAAAAAAAAAAAAAAAAAAAAAAAAAAAAAAAGTCATAAAGGAAAATAGCTTAAGATAAATATTTTCAGATGACTTTATTTTAAAGGCAACAAGTAGAAAGACTGTCTTCCCCAACCAATAAACATATATTTGCTTTTGAAAAGACAAACTTATTTTTATGTTTGGC